>NC_142929.1:141572162-141602162 GCF_046866305.1 Octopus bimaculoides
GTTTGGAAACAAATTAGGAAAAATCGTGATAAGTTTCTTAATCAACGTCTCTTTGTTTACCGCACACACAATGACGCATTATCTGCGTTGCATATTATTGTCGCTATGCTGTGGTAGTTTTGGAACATATTCTTTACTCTTTTTACTCTTTTACTTCTCTCAGTCATTTGAGAGTGGCCATGCTGGAGCACCGCCTTTAGTCGAGCGAATCGACCCTAGGACTTATTCTTTGTAAGCCTAATACTTATTCTATCGATCTCTTTTGCCGAACCGCTATGTTCGGGGACGTAAACACACCAGCATTGGTTGTCAAGTGATGTTGGGGGAAAAACCACAGACACACAAACACATACACACACACATATATATATATTTACATATATACGACGGGCTTCTTTCACTTTCCGTCTACCAAATCCACTCACAAGTTTTTGGGCGGCCCGAGGCTATAGTAGAAGACACTTGCCCAAGGTGCCACGCAGTGGGACTGACCCGGATCCATGTGGTTCCTAATCAAGTTACTTACCACACAGCCACTTTAAAAAAATTGCTTTACTTAGATTACTTCAGTAGTCTGAGTCTATTGTAAATTTTAAATAGCTCCCATAATGATCGTAAATTAGCCTCTCGTCGTGTCAGTCTTTGGCCAGTAAGATTTCATATGACAAAAAACCTTGTGTTGCAAGGTTACCTTTTAGCAGAATATTCCGCGATTGCTTAGAGAAATTTAAAGTTTAGACTGGAAAAAATGAACGACACAATTTCCATCAACTTTTAAAGTGAACGTACTTTAATTCTAGTATATCTGTTGCTTGCTGCTAAGACCTTCTCTTTCTAATATCGAAGAATCAAATTACTGAAGAGATATCCATTTCACTCGTTTCCATAACTTAGCGATAATTCAATACCGAATATGAGAGGTAAATCAAATATTTATAGTATTTAGTCTATCCCGCAGGAAATGCAGTTGATATGGGACATGTGATTCACACATAGACTAATATAATCATCCGCGTTTTACCCAAAAGTAATCTGAGAACACGGAGTTATTGAAAGGAGCCCAATTACAAATATATCAGATGGCATCTTCATGAAGCAGTTAGTCTCACTGCAACAGCAGGGAAGAAAACAACAAAGGTTTGAAATAAGAACACAAGGGTACCGAGAGAAGTTTTCAAGATCGGAATATGGGAAACAATAAAAATATAAAAGAAAAAGAAAAAGGCCCAGGCAATTATTAGCTACGCAATATCAACCATACGTAATCTGCAGATCTCTGGCAAGGAATGTGCTAAGACATTTGGTCGACAGTTCTAAGAATGAGCAAAATATCGTTGGTCATGCTTCTTCATAAAATAGAAGACAAAAAAAGATATTCCGACAAGATATAGTCAATAACAAGAAACGCCACGAAAGATAACATGTCGTAGAGAATTTACATATGTACACATCCACACCAATCTATCTATCTATCTATCTATCTATCTATCTATCTATCTATCTATCTATCTATCTATCTATCTGTATTTCTTTCTTTCTGTCTGTCTATCTATCTACATATACATATACATATATACTATACCTATACATACATAAAACTATATACATATCTATATGCATTATGTAGGTAATGTGTACCTACGCAAATATGCGTGGTTTTTTTTATTTTAAAGTAGAGAAGTCTAATTTTTTGCATCGCTACACAGTGCGAAGACAATTTTCGTCAATGTGATGTATAATGCATATTTTATTGAATTATCCCCAAATCTTTGTTTTCTTTTTTTGTAATTTCTACTTATTCCGTTGCCCCAACTATAAATATGTAGATAGGTTGTTCACTTCATTTATTATCTCATCTACTTTTGCATTTCTTTTATTTGAAATGTGTTGCATAGCAAAATATTACTTTTTTTTACGAAAATCAGAACATATTATATTACATATATTATGGAGAATATGATAACAAATAAAAAAATAAAAACAGAAGAAGAAAAAAAAATCGGCTTGTTTAGAAAATAGCCTGATAGTATTTAAGTGTGCCTCTTCTTTAGAATACGAACACGGATTGCTTTGGTTGATTATACAAAAGATTCAGCGCTCTGTGACCTCAAAGTGGGTATCGGTCGAGTTACTAATTTAGAGAATCGTTATACGGAAATGCATCGGTTCTTTTCCCAACTTTGCAAGTTTATTCATTTCTTCACTTGCTTCTTCAATATATGAAGACGTCGCGTGTCCAAGTGTTTGGGATGCTGGGCTCACGATCATAAAGTTTCGGTTACGGTCATTGGACCTTTCTGTATGTAGCCTACCTGAGCTGAATATAATTATCTCCTGACAGCTGCATATAATTCTGTTCTGGTTATTGCATCTTCAATTCCTGTTGAAAAAAATTCTAATTGCTGTCCAGTCACACTCGCTCGCAAATGATTGAATGCAGATGGATGGCCCACAGTCATGCACAAAAACATTTGACATTTTATTTATATTATGCTATAATACTACTACTACTACTACTACTACTACTACCACTACTACTACTACTACTACTACTACTACTACTACTACTACTACTAATAATAATAATAATAATAATAATAATAATAATAATAATGTTATCCGGCATGGATTACAATTCAGGGATCATTCTTAACTAATTTTCCATTCTGTTTTTGATCATTCCAATTGCTCCTACAATCACTGGTATTGTAACCGACTTGAGATGCCATTCTTGCTCACGCTACTGTGTGGCATTATTAAATATTGTTTAGTTTCGACCTTTGTCTTGTACTTGAGATGATCATAAATATCTGATGGTTGAAGGGGATAGTATGAGAACGAGAAACAGCTTGGTGAATAGGCCAAATTCTACAGGTCTGTAAAGACGTTCAGCAGATGGTGGGAATGAGATCAACAATGAGGCTTCGCATTCCTGTGCGACCAGGAGTCAAAAAAAGCTTCAGTCTATTGCGTTCAGCAGAGGTCAAAAATGTTTATTACAACTTTCGATAAATGAGAGCGCTGACTTTTGCCCTCAAAGAACCAATTCACCTAGATCGGTTCCTAATTACTCATAGAAAAAGAAATCAATTATATATATATATATATATATATATATATATATATATATGTGTGTGTGTGTGTATACATATATGTATATATATTACTGATGATTACATCGTTGAAGTTTTGAATTTCTTAAAAGATATTATTTTTTTTTCCTTTTTTTTTTATTAGGTTTCTCTGTGGTTTACAATTTTCGTAAATGTGCAGTCTGTACATATTGGCAGGTGGTTATCTCCTTCATTTTTATCACACGTTTAATTTGTTGTTGAAAAAAAAAGGTGTTTACATATTCGAGTAGTAAGAGAAAAAGAAGTTGTAGATATTAAAGTTTTAAATTTTCTAAAACTGAAGGGAAAGAAAAGAAGTTTAAAGTTTTCACAGAAACTTACACTTTTCTTTTACTCTTTTACATGTTTCAGTTACTTGACTGTGGTCATGCTGGAGCACCACCACCTCTAGTTGAAGAAATCAACACCAGGACTTACTCTTTGTAAGCCTAGTACTTATTCTATCGGCTTCTTTTGGTGAACCTGTAAGTTACGGGGACGTAAACACACCAATATCGATTTTCAAGCGATGTTGGGGGACAAACACAAACATATATTTATATATATATATGTGTGTGTACACACACACACACACACACACGCACACACACACACACACACACAGATATATATATATATATATATATATATATATATATATATATATATATATATATATATATATACATAGATGCGACGGGCTTCTTTTATTTTCCTTCTACCAAATCCACTCACAAGGCCTTGGTCGGCCCGAGGCTATAGTAGAAGACACTTGTCCAAGTTGTCACGCAGTAGGACTGAACCCGTAACCATGTGGTTGGTAAGCAAGCTACTTACCACACAGCCACTTCTGCGCCTAGCAAGCTACTTTAAACACAACCACTCCTGAGCCTTGTATATTTTTAATTTCTAAATTCTCTAAAGATGATCGTTTCTATTTACAAACTGAGAAAACTCTAATGTCCTTACAATAAAATGTGTCTACAATTTCGAATATTCAGGGAGAAAGGAAAGGGCATGTATTCACAGAAGTTGGAAATATTAAAGTTATTTTAAAGTTTTTTTTAATGATGATAGCTTGTGTGTTCGTGCAGACAAAATTCTAAATTTGTAAGTTTGTAAACATTTGCGGGGAAATATAAAATACTCACATGACATTTCAGATGTGCCACACGATTATTATTCATTTCTGCCATCATGTACAAGATCGTGTGTACATATACATGTGAGTACGAGTAGTATGTGTAGATGCCGATATGTATAAATATCTGTATAAATATATAATCACATGTTTTATATATACATCTGTATACATCTTCACATATACATTTTCTTCTACTATGAAGCATTGACTTGTCCAACCAGCCTGATCTATTCCCAGATTCCTCATTCCACCATATTACTACCCCTACCCCTCTCTTTGCGCCATCACTTAGTCTCTATCACTACATGCCTGACGCACCTTTTCTTTTTACAATATTACACCTCTCTCTCTATCACGCCCTTTCACTCTCTCTGACACTCCTTTACTCTTTAAACTATCATCTTTTTGCACGTTCCTACTATCAATTTTTCTTCACTGACCATTAACTGGTACACTTTCCCTATCTGCAACTCTTTATTATATCACTCCTTGCTTTTTCTTTTTTCTTTTATTTTTAAAATTTTTTTCTTTATTCCTGCCTTCCTGTTTTCGATTTGACCTTACAAATACATTCCCTGCTTGAAATAAACTCACAATTCAATAGCACTGTGTACAAACTTTATACTTGGAATCACAAATTTTAAATACTATTGGAATTTACTCACAAGGTATTAGAATCTTATATGTATACCATTCGGCCTAAATAATAGATCAACAAATGCAATTTCCCTGCATATCTCACATGTATTTTCATTCGTCCACTTCATTCAATATTAACTATTTTCTCACACCGTCTCAGAAGAAAGGATATAAAAAATATCCCAGAAACAGCTGTAAGACCTATTTATAAATGTTCTAAATTCTTCAGAGCCTTGTTTTTTTAAATATCATTCTGAAATATATATATATATATATATATATACATATATATATATATATATATATATATATATATATATATATATATATATATATATATATATATATATATATATATATGTGTGTGTGTGTGTGTGTGTGTGTGTGTGTGTGTGTGTATATGTATGTATGTGTTTGTATGTGTATGTATGTGTGTGTGTATGTATATATATATTTGCATACATATGACAAAATTTTCACTAAGTTCTATATAAATTAAAATTCCGACCTCGGATAGGATGTTGGCAGGATACTGTGGATACATCTGTGGCGGTCCTTCGTGTAATGTATTCAGCGTTATTAATTCATTATATTTGGCACCAAACAGAATGCAGTGAGATTCTGGTGTAGGTTGATGTCCAGTGGAGTATTAACACATTAAGTGCATCAGTCTCTACAGGCGGATGATCAAATTCGAAGGTGTTGGAGGTATAGTTAACATGGGTGGGGCTGCGATCTCGATCTCTCTCTTTTTCTTCTCTCTTTCTCTATCTATCTATCTATCTATCTATCTATCTATCTATCTATCTATCTATCTATCAATCTATATACATATATACATACATAAACATAGGGTAAAATCATATATTAATTAATATCGATTAATTACCAGGTATATATATATGTAAAAATATGTGACACTTATTCTGTAGCTATGATAAAACTCCGACCTTCGGATGCCGGGGTGGGAGCCCACGCCAACGTCTCTTCAGTTATCCGGCCAATATCGAGGTATCTCTCCTTCTTTTCTTGTCCTTCTTCCTATATGTATATATATATATATATTATTTTGTTTAAAAGAGTTCCAACACTGTCTGTTTTTTATGTTTTATTTATATTCCTGCAAAACCAATGTGGGATATACAATATGGAATATACAATATATAATATAATATACAATATATAATATAAAATAAAAATGGATGGCACAATGAAATAAAATATTGAACGTCTTATTGAATATATGGAATATGTCTTATTGAATAGATGAAATATTGAGTGTTCAATATAAAGGATTAAATATATAAAGGCGAATACGTATTTTCTATACCTTGTGGTATTTCATCATGGCCGGTATGACAGACTTTAACAGATTGTAATAGGTTGGTTGGTTTTCTGTCTTTTATACCAATTCCTTTGGACAGCAGCAGTATGTGTTTGGCTATTTTTAGAATTGATGTCAAATTTATTTTTAGAAATGATGACATTTGAGAAATTGTTTTGTGTTTGGGTTGTAGGGATAAGATTTTTAAACCCCAGTAGGTGTTTGGCTGTTCTTAGAAATGATGCCAAATTTATTTTTAGAAATGATAACATTTGAGAAATTGTTTTGTGTTTTGGTTGTAGGGATAAGATTTTTAAACCCGAGTAGGTGTTTGGCTATTCTTAGAAATGATGCCAAATCTATTTTTAGAAATGATGACGACATGTGGTCATCAAACTTTTATTATATTTCCATTCCATAAACTTTACAACCGGAATGAAATTGAGAGAAAATGCAAAGAAAAGGACTTTATTAAGAAATTCAAACCCACTCTTAACAAACAATGATTAAATTTATCTTACTTGGGGTTTAAAAATCTTATCCCTATAACTAAAACACAAAAAATCTCTCAAATATCAACAAAATAATATATTCCTCTATACAGAATCATACAAACCCCCTTTTTTGTATTTATTTTTACTCGCATATATATATATATATATATACCTCATGCTTCTCTCCGTTTCCGTCTACCAAATCCGTCTCAAGGCACTGGTCGCTAACAGGTAGATTAGAAGACAATGTCTTTTGGTTGTATAGCAATCTTCTTACTATGCAGCCACATGTATATATATATATATATATATATATATATATATATGCGTGTGTGTGTGGGGTGTGGGGGGGTTGCATACACAGATATATACACAATACGTTTACATTAATGTGTGTAAGTGTATGTATGTATTCTTAAACACATAAGCACGAATACACTGAGGGTCTAAAAGAAAGAGTGCTACAGTAATCCCTCGATTATTGCGGGAGCTAAGTTCCAAATCCTCAGAAATAATTAAACTCTAAAAGTATAAATACCAACGGCCGCAGAAACCCGCAATATACTAAGGATTCTGCGATATAAATTTACATATTAGCCAAACAAATCCGTGATGTACTGAGTGCGTGATAGGTGAACCGCGATATAGCGAGAGATTACAGTATTATCCGTATGCATACAGATTCTTTAGAATTCGTATGTTTGTACTGCATTGGCATTTTGACAAGCTGGCATTGAACTTTTCGCATTACATATGCCAGGATATCTAATTCCACAGCGTTTACACCGTTTAATCTCATTTACTGCAATTTAACTGAAAATCAATACGATTGTGATAGAAGTTCCAAGTGTGAAATATTTGAAAGTATCTTTTCTTTCATAATTCTATATGAAATCGAAACAAACATGGTGACTCCTCCGTTATCGTCACCTCCATTTGATTTATCATTCAAATATTATTTAAACCTCATAACAGTTATATTTAAATTAGGAAGGACAACTTGTGTGTTTTAGCCCTAGATATAATGTCACCTGACTAAGAACAGTTAACTATATCTTGCCTGTTATTGCTCATGGTCTGCGTAAGAAGATTTGAAGTAATTATTTTGCAGAATGTTAACAGCAGTACTAAAATTTATTCAACTGTAAAATTACATTAATCTTATCATGGCCGTAGTCCAATGACTCAAAAAAAAAATAGATAGATACAATATTCTTTGAATAAGATTATTAGCAATATATACTCTGCACCAACTTAGAAATACTCCATTGTTATTCTTGCCATCAGAAATATTATGAGCCAGTAATCGGTCCATTGGAGACGTTGAGCTACAAAATGTTGTTCTTCAGCAATTGAAACACAAAGTAAATAGAAATAAAAATAGAACTTGAGTAAGCACTTTTGGAATCTTAGCGACTTCTCTTAGTGATATGAATCATGATTTTATTTCTAGCCTTTTGATTCAGAAACTTTACGCCTTCTTCAAGCTATTTATCAA
Source organism: Octopus bimaculoides (assembly GCF_046866305.1). NCBI lineage: Eukaryota > Metazoa > Mollusca > Cephalopoda > Octopoda > Octopodidae > Octopus > Octopus bimaculoides. The sequence continues at coordinate 141,580,375 of NC_142929.1, forward strand.
GAACTCCTCACCTGACAGACGAAATTATAGAACGCGGCGACGTTTCGAATCTTTCTCTATTTACGCATTATCATCATCATCGTTTAACATTTGTTTTCTATGGCGGCATGGGTTGGATGGTTTTGGAATGAATCCTTTTTTGACTCATATTAACTCATTGGGCCGATTTGACGGTTTCTATGGGACATATTGCTTAACCAAATATTGCTTAGGTAAATGGGACACCGTCCGTTATCAGATTATTCAATTTTGCCAGCTGAGTAAAGTGGAGTAGCATGAAATGAGGTTTTTGCTCAAGAGAACAATGTATTGTCTGGTCCAAGAATTGAAACCAAAATATTACAATCAGGAGCCCAAACCCTTACCACAAAGCCGCATATCTCCACTGATTGGTTTGAGAAAATCTGATGTGCCCAAGGACTTCATTAAACTCCAGTGTCAGCTTTAACATAGTATCTGTGATTGGACGCATAAAAATGGGTGTTAGAATTAAAAAAGATGATGATAAAATATCATCATCATCGTTTAACGTCCGATTTTCATGCTGGCACTGGTTGGACAATTTGACATGGAGTTGGCTAACATTGATTTGTCCAGACGCCAACTGTCTGGTGTGGCACGGTTTCTACAACAAGAAACTTTTCCTAATGCCAACCATCTAACAGAGAGCGTTGGGAGCATTTAACATGCCACTACCACGGGTGCCTTCACGTCGCACCGGTTGCAGATCTTCACATATTAGTATCGTGTGCCTACAGTATTACATTATTTATATTTGACGGATAATTGTCCTCATCTTGTTTGTTGTTAACAAAGTTTCAGCTGATTTTCCTTCCAGCTTTTATCAGGTGTCTTGGGAAAATCTCGAACTTGGGTTCTCATTCCTAAGGTATTTTTCGATGTTGTTATTATTTTTATTATTGTTATTATTATTATTATTATTATTATTATTATTATTATTATTATTATTATTATTATTATTATTATTATTATTATTATTATTATTATTATTATTATTTTATGTTTGACTTTTGTTTTGCATTTGTACAAGTTGGATCCAAGTCTCACCCAGAAAATTTTGCTAATTTCTATTTCAAGATCTTTATATTTGCTCAGTTTTTGGTAGGTCTTGACCGATACGTTTATATCGATTGGGACAGTCATATCAATGAGGAGGCATGATTTTATTATTATTATTATTATTATTATTATTATTATTATTATTATTATTATTATTATTATTATTATTCAGTAGTTTTATTTTTATAGCGTGCTTTCACTTCACTACCGAGCGCAGCTCTGTGCGCCTTGGGTATGTGCTGTGGTTTGCTGTGGTGCTCTTATGTTTACTGTATTGAAAGTGTTTTGCGTAGAATGTGTGCAGTACCCAGTAGTGCAATTTTCTGTATGTTATATATATTTGTAAGTCCTGGTGTTTTTGTTATGTATTTGTCTGAATATTTTTTTATTATACCTAAGGCACCTACTATGATAGGAATTGTTTCTGTTTTTAGATTCCACATTCGAGTTATCTCTATTTCCAGGTCTTTGTATTTTGAAAGTTTTTCCATTTCTTTTCGAGAAACGTTGTCATCTGCTGGTATTGAAACATCAATTAGAAGGCATTTTTTTTCCTTCATGATCTTTGACAACTATATCTGGTCTATTTGCCTTAATTTCTCTATCTGTGTGTTATTATTATTATTATTATTATTATTATTATTATTATTATTATTATTATTATTATTATTATTATTATTATTTTATGTTTGACTTTTGTTTTGCATTTGTACAAGTTGGATCCAAATCTCACCCAGAGACCTCAAGAGACAACAAGTTAGAAGTTCATGTAGGTGTTATGCCTAGGGTACCATATATTTGGATTGGTACATAGTGTTGTTCTAGAGAATGTTTAAGAAACCATAAGAAAATTGTGTTTGTTTTAAAATTTAGAATCACATAAACAGTATTTTACGTAGGATATGGGCAGTTCCCATGAGCACTATCTTTTGAACTTCCGCCATCTTGGGGTTTCCTGGTATCTGAGCTAGGTAGTAATCAGCCCGTTTCGCTGTCATTCCCAGGGCACCTATGACAATAGGTATTGTTTTAGTCTTCAGGTTCCAGATTTTGCTAATTTCCATTTCAAGATCTTTATATTTGCTCAGTTTTTGGTATTATTATTATTATATTTATAATAATAATAATAATAATAATAATAATAATAATAATAATAATAATAATTATTATTATTATTATTATTATTATTATTATTATCATTATTATTATTATTATTATTATTATTATTATTCAGGTCATTGCCAGGAATCGAAATTGGAAATTTGGGGTTCGATTCCAAGCAGTGACCTGAATAATAATAATAATAATAATAATAATAATAATAATAATAATAATAATAATAATAATAATAATAATAATAATAATAATAATAATAATAATAATAATAATAATAATGGAATAACAGCAGAATGGAATAACAACAGAAAAAAGATGGTATAAACACACGCCAGAAAAGGTCACAGAAAACGAGAAAGCAACCATACTCTGGGATATGCCAATATACACAGATAGAGAAATTAAGGCAAATAGACCAGATATAGTTGTCAAAGATCATGAAGAAAAAAAATGTTTCTAATTGATGTATCAATACCAGCAGATGACAACGTTTCTCGAAAAGAAATGGAAAAACTTTCAAAATACAAAGACCTGGAAATAGAGATAACTCGAATGTGGAGTCTAAAAACAGAAACAATTCCTATCATAGTAGGTGCCTTAGGTATAATAAAAAAATATTCAGACAAATACATAACAAAAACACCAGGACTTACAAATATATATAACATACAGAAAATTGCACTACTGGGTACTGCACACATTCTACGCAAAACACTTTCAATACAGTAAACATAAGAGCACCACAGCAAACCGCAGCACATACCCAAGGCGCACAGAGCTGCGCTCGGCAGTGAAGTGAAAGTACGTTATAAAAATAAAACTACTGAACAATAATAATAATAATAATAATAATAATAATAATAATAATAATAATAATAATAATAATAATAATAATAATAATAATTATTATTATTATTATTATTATTATTTTATGTTTGACTTTTGTTTTGCATTTGTACAAGTTGGATCCAAGTCTCACCCAGAGACCTCAAGAGACAACAAGTTAGAAGTTCATGTAGGTGTTATGCCTAGGGTACCATATATTTGGATTTGTACAGTTTTGTTCAAGTGAATGTTTAAGAAACCATAAGAAAATTATGTTTGCTTTAAAATTTGAGATCACATAGACAGTATTTTACGTAGGATATGGGCAGTTCCCATGAGCACTATCTTTTGGACTTCAGCCATTTTGGGGTTTCCTGGTATCTGAGCTAGGTAGTAATCAGCCCGTTTCGCTGTCATTCCCAGGGTACCTATGACAATAGGTATTGTTTTCGTCTTCAGATTCCACATTTTGCTAATTTCTATTTCAAGATCTTTATATTTGCTCAGTTTTTGGTAGGTCTTGACAGATACGTTTATATCAATTGGGACAGTCATATCAATGAGGAGGCATGATTTTTGTCTGAAGTCTTTCAGTATGATGTCTGGCCTATTTGCGTCTATCTTTCTGTCAGTTTGAATGGTGAAGTTCCAGAGGAGTGCAATGTGATCATTTTCAAGTACTGGGGGTGGTTTGTGTTCCCACCAGTTTTTATCATGGGGCAAGTCCAGGTTTTTGCATATTACCCAGTGAATATATTGTGCAGCTCTATCATGCCTGTTGAGATACTCTGTAGGCGCAAGCAGACTGCACATGGAGACAACATGATCGATGGTCTCATTTTGTTGTTGGCATATACGACATAATGGGGAGCTGCCGTTCTTTAATATGTTGGCCTGGTAGTTCTTTGTAGGTAGGCATTGATCTTGGGCTGCTATGATAAACCCCTCTGTTTCTGATTTCAATCCAGAGGCCATTAACCATTGGTGGGTAAGGGCTTTGTCAATATCTGCATTATTCGCTCTCTTTGGGTATTTGCCATTGAGAGGTTTTCCATGCCATTTTTCAGTCATAATAGCTAAGGCAGCAATTTTAGCACGGGTTTTCAAGCGCTTAGCTTTTTCTGTAGGTGTTTCTAGTTCGTCTAATTCTTGAATTTGTTGCAATTGGAATTCACTTAGATATTCCTTTGCCTGTTTTGTTACTGAGTAAGATGCTTTCTTGCTTTCATATTTTAAGACAAGTTTTAGCATCCAGTCCTCAGAGTTTTTCATATAGGTGTCTAGGCCAATTGTGGCTACCTTCATTGATAATGCCAGCTGTAGTAGTCCTCGACCTCCCTCTTTTCTTGGCAGATAAAGACGTTCTATATCTGCCTTAGGGTGGTGCATTCTATGCATTGTCAACAGTTTTCGTATTTTTCTGTCAACATTACATATTTCAGTAATTGACCAGTTAACGATGTTGAAACTGTAAGTCACGACTGGTATGGCTAGAGCATTGATCGCTTCGATCCTGTTTCTCGCGTTCAGCTCTGTCTTCAGTATTGCTCTCACCCTGCGATAACATTCTCTTCTGATCCTTTCCCTCATCACTGAGTGCTTGATATTGTCCCCTTCAATTACCCCTAGGTATTTGTAGCTCTCCGCTGGTTCTAACTCTTTTATGACATTTTGCTGGTCAAGGTTCACATTAGATGTATTTGTCATTTTTCCTTTGATAAAGATAGCTTTTGCACATTTATCAAGGCCAAATTGCATCCTGATGTCATCACTGAATTGTTTAACAATCGCTAGTAGGCCTTTGAGTTGTTGGTCATTTTTTGCAAAGAGCTTTAAATCATCCATGTAAATGAGATGATTTATATTTTTATCAAATATTTTATAACCATACTGTGCATCATTGAGCAATTTTGAGAGCGGTATTAGGGCTAGACAGAAGAGGAGTGGTGATAGTGAGTCACCCTGGAAAATGCCACATGAAATTTATTATTATTATTATTATTATTATTATTATTATTATTATTATTATTATTATTATTATTATTATTATTATCATTATTATTATTATTATTATTATTATTATTATTATTATTATTATTATTATTATTATTATTATTATTATTATTATTATAGCATCGACAAAATATGTTAGGAAGGAGAACCCAGGTTCGAAATTTCCACCAAGACACCTGATGAAGCCTGGAGGGTACATCAGCCGAAACGTTGTGTTAACAAGAAAGAAGATGAGGACAAATATCCGTCAAATGTAATAAATGTAAATAATGTACGTAATTCCTCACCTCTGAAATACAGAACCTACAGTATTAATTACAAAAACTCACTGGTAAACATATTAAGCATATATAGTTTTCCACAGTAAATGCTGAACGAAAACATGAGCAGAAATTCAGCAACTCTGAAGTTGCATATTTATATCGAAGAAATGTTGTATATATATATATATATATATATATATATATATATATATATATATATATATATATATATATATATATATATATGGTACTGATCCTGGATGGAATATCCTGAAGAATATGTTTGAGTTCTCCCAACATATGAAGCTATTGATGGCCGTGTAATACATCCAAGCCTCTCCTAATTATTTTGTCCGTGCAAACGCGGCAGACGTTTTGTAACAGTTCTAGCGGGCACTCTATTCTGATTTCCTATATATTCCTGTTGATGCATTTTGCTACTCTCCCCAACGGCCCTACATTAATTGGAATTATCTTCACCTTGTTCAGGCTATTTCGTACTCAAGATAATTGTATGTATATCCATTTTTTCGCCTTGCTTCTTGATATTTGTGTGCGAAAGGGGCAGGCAACATCAACAGTATAGCACATGTTGTGCATGTTCTCCACCACCTGAAGGCCCAGTTTGTTATTCTCTTGCACCGGATCTTTTTGGAGTGGGAAATCCGATAGGATTTTACAGGTCTCCAACAATACAACTTATTATAGCTTGTGCTCATACCAAGTCTTGCTTCTCTTTAGATCTCACTTTCGCTCAGTTTCGGTAGGGCACTGCAGGAAATAGAGCACAAATGCTGAACTCTGAAATACAAACTCTTTCGACATCGCTTTCCACTAACCTTCATTATTTCCTTCCATAAAAGAAGTAAAATTTATTTAGAAATGTATACTCAGTTAACAGAATCCTGATATAACGTCGCAATAAAAAAAGGGCCATTATAACGTGACTGTTGGAAAACTATGTAAATAAGCTGAGCGATTGTTGGCGAGTAGATTCATTTATATCAAACCTTGGATTCATATATTATCAATTTCAATTCAGTATATACGGGATTATCTAACAAATGAATCATACCAAATAGTATAACTAAAGTATAAGATTTTATTCCGATTAACGCAATATAAAAGTTTTGCATAATTTGTTTTACGCTTAGAATAGTGATGAAACCTATTATTATAATGACGTCATTCATCCTATGGACAAGCCCAAATATTGTTTAAAAACTTAATCAACGCGTCGTTGCACTTTATTAATGACAAAATCCTAGAAATCGGTGTGAATAACCTGAATACTATTTAACGTCAAAATATTTTGTCCTGATCTGTATCATTAAATTACATCGAGAAAGATATATATGTCAACAAATTGTATGTACTCGAACGAGTATATTAAATTTACACAAGTTACTAATGTGTATAATTGATTTCGTTTTTTATATATATATAATTGGCGCGATACCCAGAAAATATAATTGTTGAGTATGCTTGATTTACTAGAAGACAGCATTTTATTTACATCCGTTCTATTGAACACAAAATGTGGCACCAATATCAAATTCAGCAGAATTTAAAATCATGCGCCAATTTATACATCAGCTTACGGATTGATTGATCCTTTGCACCTGAGCAAATACAGCACGCTGGTTTGGTAGCAGTAGTGATTCAGAGAAATGATAATATTAGTGGATCTGCGGCGATGTGGTTAATACCTGACGGATGTATGTATTTTAATGATATTCACTGCCATCATATTTAGCAGCAAATGAAATTAAATAATAATGACTTCCAGTTGCTGTGCTTACAAATATTTCAAATTGAATATTGGGCCCTGCATGCGGAAGGAATTCTTTCATTTATATTGCATCTCTTTTCCTCGCGTATCTCTTCATGACAACGGCACAGGTACTATGTGTTATTAAAAGTACAAATATAGTAGGTCTTCCTCTGAGCCACAAAAGAAATGTGCCAACACATGCATGGTTCAACTTCTATTCTCTGTTACGTTATCACATTTAATTAATCATTTTAGTAACTTACTTACATATATATTTACAATGTGTAGTGTAAACGAGTAACATCTCCCTTGTGTAATACTAGTATATCTATAAGTGTGCAGAACGACAAAATTGGAATTAATACATTTTTTAATGAGAATGAAGTCAAAATAGTGAAATCCAAAATACATCCAAAATGTTTATGCCAGAAAAGCTGCTCGTGTAAACAGCAGTATGGAATAATAAAAGAAGGCTTCTAGGCATTTTCTAATATTTTTCTTTTTAAAACTTCCACTTCGAAATGAAACTAAAATCAATTTGGAATAATCACCCTCTGGGTTCGATAAAAAATATTTCACTAATAATACACAATGTTTGATCCCATCGACGTAATTCAGGAAATATTACCGAGAACCATTATTATTGATTGCAATATTAATTTAATAGGAAAATAAATTAATTTAATAGAAATATATTAATATATATTCTGAAAAGTTATTAACCTTTTCGCCCCTTTATTTTGTATTGAAGAAATTTTGAAATACGCGATAGGTCATAAAAATTTGTAAATTTAATATTAATGGAGAATCGGGTTTCTAAAGTAATAACTGTCATCGTTTCAACAAAAACATATATGTGATTGTATGTGTCTGTGTGTGACTGTGTGAATGCGTATAAGTGTATGTGTGATGGCGCTACTGTTATTTTATTAAATTAGTAAGTGAGAAATAAACTAAAATATTGGACGTCATTTAAATTATATTCTGCAATTATGCCAGCGAACACTTGGATATATAAAGCACTATATATCACTGCTGCATTAACGGCTTTTTGAAAATGAGAGTTCCTCTAATATTTAAAAATTACGAATACGAATAAATATTCTTTGCTACGAATGAATATTCTTGCTTAGGCACAAGGCCAGAAATTTTCGGGGAAGGGGCCAGTCGATTAGATCAAGCCCAGCACCCAACTGTTACTTAATTTAACGACCATGAAAGAATGAAAGGCGAAGTCAACCTCACCGGAATTTAAACACATAACGTAAGACAGACGGCATACGGTAAATAATTTCGCCCTAACATTTCTGCCAGCACGCCGCCTTAATATAAATAAATATTCTTTTCTACTCTAAGCACAAAGCCCAAAAATTTGGGGGCGGGGGCCATCGATTAGGTCGACCTTAGTACGCAACTGATACTTAATTCATTGACCCCGAATGGATGATAGGCAAAGTCGACTTCAGTGGAATTTGAACTCAGAACACGAAGACTGACGGAATAGCGCTAAGCATTTCGCCCGGCATGCTAACGTTTCTACCAGCTCGCCACCTTAATATGAATAAATATTAGTAACATAATGGGCGCAGACATGGTTGTGTGGTAATAAACTTGCTCCCAAATCACATGGTTCTGGATTCAGTCAGACTGCGTGGTGTCTCGGGCAAGTGTCTTCTATTATAGTGTCGGGCTGACAGAATGCTTGTGAGTGAATTTGATACGCAGACACTCTAAGAAGCTTATATGTGTATGTGTTTGTGTGCGTACTTGTGTCTGTATTTATTCCCCACCATTTAACAAGCAATGTTGCTGTGTTTATGCAGCCGTAACTTAGCGGTTACAAAATGATCGATAACATAAATACTACGTTTTAAGGAAAATAAGTCCTGTGGACAATCATTTCTAGTAGGTATCACAGAATGATCGCAGTCAAATGACTAAAAGAAGTAAAAGAAAGGATAAACTATATACTTTTAGCCTGGAATACGGGTGTTTCTCATTTCCCTACCAACTGTCTTCGGCACTTAACATTTTAACAGAGAACTCATTTCGCGAGTCATTATTTGGTGCAAAGATCATTAGATCATTGTTATAACGATTAGACAGAGGGGCAGTAGAATATCTCTAAGAAATGGACAACGTACAAATTCTCTCTTCAGAACTCCTGAAACATTTTTCAGATATGATCCATCCAATTCTTATAAAAATGAAAACTCTGTCCAAATTGATGACCTAAACACGATGGCCTAAGCCGGTTAGGTAAAATTGCCAGCATTACCAGCTCCTTCTTATCCTCTTATGGATTTTCTAGAAGGCACTTCCATCCAGACAAATGATTATCTGAACAATATCAGACAATACCACTCTGCATTTCAAATGAACATAGTTGAACATGATTTTTACGCCGACGTCATAGTTCAAGGGCAGGTCTGTCACCTAATTGATTCCCTGTTACCCACAAATGAACAACCACAGTTCCTCCAAATTTATTTTATGAGTGATGTAGGACAACAAGCCCGACGGAGGTGTAAAAAATTCAGATGATGCGTCGTGTTAGACACGTCGCCGACTGTTGTAAAGGAAAGTATATCCACTGACAGCTTAGGACCTAAAGTAATCCAATCGGACGCATAGCATCCTGCTAAGTCGAATTATCTCCTCATTTACTCCACAAATATGTTTTATTGTCACTGCTGCCGTTCCCATATCACATGTTTCAACATAACTGTAATATATTATATACAAGCTATGCTATTTTAATCCCGAGCAACGACGGGTTTCTCCGCTAGTGATACGTAAATGTCTAACGCTTATTCTAGAAACAAAATATTTTATAAATTTATGCCATCTATGGACTATTCATGACTAATATTTTTCCCTTTCTTCACAAAATCCCTTCAAATATGTAATTCCGAATTTCAAAATGAATATCTCTTATCTGAAACCAAATTTTCTTTTTCTTTCTCAATATGACACTTAGCTAAGCTTGTGTACATCAGCTTTGATCTTTATTCATTGGTATTAATATGTTCTTATTCAGTGTAAAGATTTTAAATTATCTTATTTGAAATGTTTACACAATTATTTAAGCAGGGGACAACATTAAACTTTCATTCTCCATAATTATCTGACACGATATACCATTCAGTAACATGAATAATATACAATTCTCATCGAATCCATTTCGGTGTATATTAGGTCTCTCTAAGATGCAAAGCACATCTAACTAATTAACATATCTAACATTTCCCGACGTTCGTAGTAGAAATTTATATTCTCATGGAGAATATAGAGTTATTTTCCAGATACCAATTCTTTTCTATAATACTCACGCTATCGTTGCAGAATACTTTCATAATCTTTGTATTTTGTTTCGTATCTTGATCAAATTAAAACTCTACGCTATTGAAAACAGGTACTTATTTTCTTCTCCTTCATTATTCTTATCAACAGAATTAATATGATATTAACTGAATAAAGAGAAATAGTATTAACATGCAGATTTACGTGACTTTTCACTTGTAAGAATGTACAGGAGGATTTTGTGAAAAGAAGTTGCGCAATAAAGAGATAGTGAGTAAAGGCAATGTTTTTGTCTAAATAGTACTGCCATTATATTGTCTTTAATTCGTAGAACGTTGAATGCATTTAGATAAAATATCTTTTTAGGAAATATTCATGTTAGTAAAAGTATATACAAAAAACAAAAATTGGCCATGACATAACATTCCCTTAATTCAGTTAAGTTAAACAATTTTCAATAGGAGAAACACTTTCACATTTCGAAAAGTCAATACAAAAAGAGAGAATTATTATATAACCGTTAAATTTCAAGGATGGTGCACCTTTGGGGAAATAATTCTTTTAATGTTTAATAACTTCCTCACTTTTAATAGTGCAAGATATTGCAAAGTATAGCATGTATTGTCTTTACAAAACTAGCAGTAGATTAAGATATTTGTATCAGCCATGTTTGACGCTAAGTGGTAAAATGAATGTATGATGCAATTTCATATGATTTAGACCTTTGGTAATGTACAAGAAAACATCGCTAACTTTCCGGAGAAAATGTAGTCACAAGTAACGTAAATTACAGTTTGTAGTATACAAACGTTAGACATGAAGTAAATTGAAAAATCGCACATAGTTGTATAGATATATATGTACGTCGGTATATATATATATATATATATATATATATATATATATATATATATATATATATATATATATATGTATATATAAATGCATATATATATTTATATGTACATATTGATACACACACACACACACACACACACACACATACATATATATATATATATATATATATATATATATATATATATATATATATATATATATAGACACATACATGATCTGACTCTCTGTCTCTGTCTCTCTGTCTCTCACAGATTCATATGTACGTATATATACATACACACACTTATTTATATTAGTAGCTGTGTGGCTAAGATGTCTTGTTTGCAGCCGTAAAAATACGTAGACACTTGATGAAAGACAAGTATGAGACAAAATACGACTAAAGCAGCACCTAATGATTCAAACAGAATTAAGTTACCAACAGGTATATTCCAGGATGATAGTTTATTGGCAATGCTACTTGTACTAATAATGCACTCATTTTCAGCTCTGTTAACAAAATTCCAAGGGTATACGCTGAGTTACTCATATATGTTTTGGTGATGACCTAAAGCTGTATTCTCGTAACAGGAACAACCACAAGAAACTATAACAAATAGATTCAACATTCTAACGGCTTATAGAAATGGAGTCTGGGCTCGACAAATGCTCATTTAAAATAGTCAAATAAGTGAGGGTTGCCGAGCAGTTAGAGAACATAAGCATCAATGGTTTGGTTCTATCGTCTACCGCCAATGACGAAAAGTACAGGTATTTTGGAATTAATGTTATCAGTAAAACAAGAATAACAAAGTCTCTGCTGCTAGTACAACCTGCATAAAAAAAAGTGAAGGAGTACTTTTATAGACTCTGGAAAATGTGGAACATGGAGCTATCTGAATTTAACAGAACAATATCTCACAATGCTAGAAATAGAGAAGAATGTATCGGAGAGGAAACTTAAACGTAAGTAAAGAAATATGGTTAATGGCGTTGTCGGAAATTTCTGTTAAGCGGCGCTACGGAATTTTCAGCAAAATATATTTGGATACATAATTACATATCAAATTGATGTACCTACGCATCGCCTACTAATTTTAAAAGCTTCAAGTGTAATGTATAATTGACTCATGTGGTGCGTCACTTGTCTTACAAAATAACACTGCGGTAATACTATACAAATAGACGATCACATGTAATAACTATAAATTACGCCAAAGGGAAAATATATTTTAATGAAATGTTCGCAAATATTTTTCAAATAATCATTTTATAATATTTAAGAAAATTGTCTCTAACTCCATTGATAATTATTGTAAATGGAATTATATTAAGAGTTTTTCTCTAAAGCCATTGATAAAACACACACGAAGTCATTCGTTGGCATATTTCAGACAATAACAATGTAGTATTTTCTCATATTTCTGCATGTGTTTAAAGATAAAACATATTTCAGAGATATTTTGAAGTATTTCTGTGTATGAATGAAACGACTCAATGAATTTGTGTCCCCTAAATATTAAATTTAAATAAAAGCTCAAACGTTCATAGCAATAGATATCGGCACGCATTTTAAGAAAAAGCAGTGCATTATTATCGATGATTCACAGGCAGAAAATAAGGCAATATATATATATATATATATATATATATATTACTCTTTTACTTGTTTCAGTCATCTGACTGCAGCCATGCTGGAGCACCGCCTTTAGTCGAGAAAATCAACTCCAGGACTTATTCTTTGTAAGCCTAGTACTTATTCTATCGGTCTCTTTTTGCCGAATCGCTAAATTACGGGGACGTAAACACACTAGCATCGGTTGACAAGCAATGGTGGGGAGACAGACACAGACACACAAACACACACACAGATACACACACACACGCACACACACACACATATATATATATACATATATACGACGGGCTTCTTTCAGTTTCCGTCTACTAAATCCACTGACAAAGCTTTGGTCGGCCCGAGGCTATAGTAGAAATCACTTGTCCAATGTGCCACGCAGTGGGACTGAACCCGGAACCAAGTGGCTGGTAAGCAAGCTACTTACCACACACCCACTCCTGTGCCTATATTGATAATGTTACGAAATTATTCAGTTATTGTTTCTGCAACTTACATGGTATTATCTATTTAACCTCTCAGCTTGGCTGTGATTGAGCAGTCTTGCAATCAATGTTATCAAGACCATACGCACCCTGATATTTGTTTCTATACATAATGTATCTTAAGCTAAATTATCAAATATATCCCATTTTGAAGAGGTTACATTTCGAGAAATCTTTGGTGGGAAATATTTACATCATATGCTACTACACGGCGATATAAACAAACATTTTCCTGGGAATTCAAACAATTTTGTTGAGCATAATTAGTTGTAATTTCAGAAACTCAGCTACGAACAAAATATGACGAGTGTTACAAATTACCCGTTAATTGATACTTTCGTTTATCTTAAGCTTATTGAAATTTCTACAATTCTAAAAGCATTGTTTATTATCTATAAACTTCTGAATAATCTTTTATTGAACTTTGACCAATTTTTGGAAAAAGAAATTTTTAATACAGTATTAAATATAATCGCCATTGGCTATTTAAAATACATTTGCAAATTGGAAAAAGAAATAGGAATTGAGTTTTCTATTTCATAAACTATTAATGTAGCCAGCTATTCACTAAAATATAATATGATCCAATCGCTGTAATGGAATGAGTGCTTAGAATTTGTGAATTGTAATTATGAAAATTAAATACTGAAAATTGTGTACATTTAAATGTATAGAGTGTTTCCCAAATAGCAATCTAAATCGTCAGAATGGAAATATTTTTCCATAGTAGGTGCATATTTTTCAGTTACATTATGCGAGATTTCTAAGACATGAGAAATAATAATGAAAGCGACATGAACGTATCATAGAGCTAACTTTCAATCCTAGAAGACTACATTAAGATCAAAACGTTATCAATATAATACAAATAAATAGCATAATTACAAGAACGAATAGACAATGAAAATATAATAAAAAGAATAAACGAATGTAAGAACAAAATATCAAAGTTCGAAATTATATAACCGTGAAAGCTATAAACATTAAACCGATGAATAACGAACATACATAACGAGAGATAAACAAAGAAACTACATAAAAGACACACAAAATATCACATCGTATCGTATTCACCATTTTTCCAAACCTTAAATACTTCAACGGAAATATGGACATCAAAACATCAAAGAGAACATCGTAATAAAATTGTAAATGTTGAATGTGACATTAATCTAAAGGTCGAAATATTTCAAGATGTAAAATCAAAAGATTTTTCCTCCGGACAAGCGATATACATCTTTAATATTAAACTTAACGATATAATAGCAAGAAAATTGACAACAAAATCTATGTTATCAAATCTATACTTGAATCTTCTGCCAACATCAATATTATTGAATGAAATGCCGTAGTAGTAACTGTGAAAATAGATTACGTTCTGAAGATATATCATACAGGAATATATATAAACTTAATCAACGTTGTGAAAAAAACTTTATAGAGAATAGAAGATAGGAAAGGAAATGCTCAATCAATTTTTATTGAAATTGATACTATCTTAAATTAAGTGAAAAACGGAAAGGGGATATAAATAGTATAGAAATAAAGTGTATGATATTTGTTATATTTTGGCGTAACACTCTCTCACTAAACGACGTCATTTTGAAAACGGTGAAGTCTCATTTGAAAAGCAATAATGTAAGTTATTTTACTAATGAATAGCTTATAGCTACAAAGTTAGCGATCAACTGTTCACATTATTGGAAGTAGAATTTAGAGAGACAGAATAGTAGTATAAAAGGTGAGAATATTACAATGAATATGTGAACGATCCTAACCAGAATGGAATGAAACTTAACGCCGCCAAGTACAATGCATATTAAACACTACCGTTATGAAGCTTCTGAAAACCAAGGACTAGCATGTAATTATCAAAGTAAACATGGGTGTTCGTTAGAGATACGTATATGAAAATAAATTCTTGAAATATTCAGAAAATATAGATTTTGTATACTTCTGCCAATTTAATGACCTTCCAATCCAGTTTTTAATGGCTTCTGATAAATTTTTTTGTTAATGCAGGCCGTTTTGAAGTAACTTGCAAAATGCTGTATACATTAACATTTGCATATCAGAAAGTGACGGAAATTTAAACGCGAATCATCGAAAGAGGTATCGATTTTAAAGCTCACTATCTATATACATTTAAGATATGCGATATTATGAAAAAATAAATATATAATGTTATCATTATCAATACCACACACACACACACACACACACGCACACACACACACACACACACACACACACATATATATATATATATATATATATATATATATAATTTACACCCACTCTACAAATGATTCATGAAATACAGAGGAAGTGCTACAACAACAAAGAAGCAGGCTGGCAATGTCGATGTTATTACCTTTGTAACGTCACGGGTGGATAGAAATTATATATAGATAGTATTGTTGTAAATAAGACACAAAAAGACTACATCTTCGGAAGCATTATGTTAACTGCATAAAATTTACTTCCATGAAATAATTGTATTTTCATCACGCCGAACATTCAAGGAGTAAATATTCAGAAATGTTTCGGGCAAAACATGCTGATACGCATAGTAAAGACTATAAGTTCATTCACAGAGGGTGTGGTTTGAATAAAATCTTACAACAACTGAGAAATTGCTCACGCAACTTTGGTTCACTAATGGAGAGTCACAAATATGTGAAATGTAAGTATTTGAATAAAACTTAAAATACCAAGGAGTGACAGATACATATCTACATACACACATAAATGTGTGTATGCCTATATATCTGTATCACTGAGTGTGAATGTGTATATGTGTGTGTGTATAATATAGTAAAAAAAAAGTTTAGTAATCTTTATATATTTCAAGCACAAATGCTCATAAGACAAAGTACAGTTTGGCCATATAAAAGCATGTACAACAGATTCTTTTTATTCCCGAAACGATATACATAAAGTCACATTTCTAAAACGTACAGTTCTGATGATTGGCCGGTGTGCCTGAAGTACATGAAGCATCTACTCAACTTTACACAAACATATTTGGAAATAAGTAATAAGGGTAAAGAATTTAGAGAGATTTTCCTAGCGGAGGCCAGCATGCGTCATGAAGACAATAGACAAAATATTTTTATATTTTTCATATACAATACTGTACGCATTTATACACAAAACAGGTGACTTTTAACAGGACAGCTTACATGCTGGAAAGGGCAGTTTAAGCCTAAAACACGAATGAGAGAAATTTCAAAGGGAATGAAAAATAAAATATTTCTATTAGTTACCCCATTACACGTGTTTCTGCATTAATGTGTAAATAAATAAATTTGCCATCCGAGCTTCTTCATTAAGTGCGCATATCTATGCAGCAATATTATCCGTGGTTTTGGCTTGTCTTGCCCTTACCAGCATGTAAGATGTCCTGTTATAAGTCACCTCTTTTGAGTAGAAATACGCACACTATTCTATATGTAAATAAATTTGTATTTACATATGTGTATAGATTTAAAAAGATAAATCATGAAAGAATAATGCGCAAATCTTTAATTTTACATATATATGTAGACGCGCAAACATACACACACACGTACACACAAAGACACTCACACACTCACATATTCACGTATGAATGAATACATAAAAATATATGTATGTATGTATGTATATATATATATATATATATATATATATATATATATATATATATATATATATATATATATATATATATATATATATATATATATATATATATATATATATATATATATATATATATATATATATATATATATATATATATATACAAATTAAAAGGGTAAAGGATTATCAATTTATTAATTCATTAATAAATCAACAATTAATAATTAATAATTTTTACCAAGCCCATCGGTATGTAAGCACCATTATTGGTGGAGAACTTATTTAAAAGCTATATATATTTATAAACATAATTAAGGGATCAGCAAATATTTGCTTCACCATATACCGAAGTTCAGAAATAGCAGCTAAAAAAGCTGAGACTCCCACAGATAGCATCACTTGTAACTCACAAAGGCGAAACCAAGAAGAAAAGACAATGAAAACTAACCATATCACTCATAATGCAGAAACGCGTCTACGGTTAATCTTCAGAATGGTTAGTTCTCATTGTTTTTTTCTTCTTGGTTTCGCCTTTGTGAGTTACAAGTGATGCTATCTGTGGGAGTCTCAGCTTTTGTAGCTGCTATTTCTGAACTTCGGTATATGGTGAAGCAAATATTTGCTGATCCCTTAGTTATGTATATATATATATATATATATATATATATATATATATATATATATATATATATATATATATATATATGGAGAACTCAGAAAAGAATGAAAAGACGAAGACACGTGGTGTAGAAAAGAAACCACTTATTAGTTTAACGCTCGGGAACTCAAAAAGTCTTTAACGTTTCGAGAATTCGGTCTTCCACGGAACGGAACACAGAAAGAAACAAGGAGAGAAAATAAATAGAGAAAATAAAGATCTATCTATCTATATACACGATACGTTTCTGAACTATTTTGCAATAAAACATTATGCCCTCAAAACAAAGCCATTGTACAATGCAACTGGTTTCAGTAACACAAACGTTAATTGAACTCACAACAAATAGGTTGTGGAACAAAACAGTTGAACGTCACAGTTCTTTAGGAAACAAGTACTGCCACTTTCATCGCGGCATATAAGTAACATGTACACATACACATGTAGATACACACATAAACACGTATATACATACATACCTTTGTACACACACATTCGAATACACACACATTCGAATACACACACACACACACACACACACACGCCTTTACACACACCTATACACACACCTCCCAAAAATAACTTTGCTACACTAATTTAATCTAGTATAAAAAATTTCCTTCACATCACTGACTCTAGCAAGATTTCAGCCACCCAAAATATATAAAGCATACATTTACAATTCGATATTCGTTTGAAGCTACATAAATTAACAAATAAACAGAAATGAAAGACAATGTGAACTATTAAGTTTGGTTCAATGACATGATTGATGATTTCAGCTTTAAGATAACAAGAATTTCAAATAATTTGATTTTGTCTTTCTCTCGTGCGTTCGCCATTTTTTAGGTTTCCATCGTGACGCTAATGACCATGCTACACCACCAGCTTAACAGTCTACGAGGATTCTTTCTGGGCTATGATCAGGTTTCAATCTTTTGATATTTTATACTTGCTCATTCGATATAAATGCTTTATTACAATATAATATTTCTTATTATTTAATTTTTTTCTATACTTCATATTTATTTTATCTCACTGGCGGATGTTTGTCTGCGTTGGATAATATAGGGCATGTTCTATAAAATTTACTCTTTTAAGTTTCAAGAGACCATGGCATTTTTTTTGTTTTATTTTACATTCTTTATTACAATTTCTAATCTGTACTGAATAAATACTGGTGTCTAGGCAAGAGGTTGCAGAAGTATATTGAATCTGGTGTGAAGATACTTTGTTAATTTAGAATAAACTACAATCCTTCATGAATAAATATTGTCAGTTTCATATTTGATAATCGCATACTTACATACCCATCCACACACCCACGTGATCATATTTGTTTTTCATATACTTCATTCAAAATAACACTATTTATGTTGTATATAATACTTTCTAACTGAATATTATATTTTGTTTCGGTCTTTGTTCAACAAATGAATAGAGAATACCCTGAAATCAGTTTGTATATATATGGAATATGATCTTATCACAAAATTTGCATCATATGAATACAAATGTATTTCGTGTGTATATATATATATATATATATATATATATATATATATATATATATATATATATATATATATATATATATATATATATATATATAGATATATATATATATATATATGTGTGTGTGTGTGTGTGTGTGTGTGTGTGTGTGTGTGTGTGTGCGTGCGTGTGTGTGTGAGTGTGTGTGTGTTTGTGTGTGTGTGTGTGTGCATATCGGTCGCCTCTTTTGTGTTTAAATGTACACTAATTTTATATATCCTGCTTATATAGATCTCTCTTTCTCTCTCTCACTCTCTTTCTCTCTCTCTCACTCTCTTTCTCTCACTCTTTTTCTCTCCTTCTCCCTCTCTCTCTCTCTCTCTCTCTCTCTCTCTCTCTCTCTCTATATATATATATATATATATATATATATATATATATATGTATGTATATATAAAGGTAAAACCCCCTTAGAATGTAACCCTCCAAGGCAAAGTCCAGGAGATGTTGTTAATGGAAGACCAGCAATCGCCCGTGCATACCCCCTACCATTTCCACACCACTAATGTTGTCGAACGGAAGAGCAATCGCCGAGACTGTTTCGCACGCGTGATGTTGCAACTCAGTCCTACAGCTGTTTGAACTGGATCAAAGGGAAGTCAAGTGCCACGTCGGAAATTGAACTCACTACCTCATGATTGTGAACCCAATACTCTAACTATGAGTGTGGCTATATATATATATATATATATATATATATATATATATATATATATATATATATATATATATATATATCCAAATCGAGGGAATGGAACAGATAAAATCCAGGTTGCGTGTTTCCTAGCTAGGGGAGACTAGGAGGCAATAGTTATTCAACGGAGGATACACCACTAGCTACTCATCAGGCTGAAGATACCTTAGTTAAATGAAGGTGAATGGCTCAGTGTCTAGTCAACTAAGAAACAAACAGCAAGGAAAGTGTTTATGTTAACTCTAAAATTCTATACTCATTCTCCCAAAGTATTCTATGATTAATGGATTTTAATGAAATAAATTTCGAGGTTTACTCCACTCCCTGTATTGAGAATAGTAATCCATGTAGAAAAGGACATTAGGTGCGCAATTTTAATTATTTGCGATTACTTGCCGATCTATACCAGCAATACTATCCTCCATTTTGGTAACAATTTATTGCCGAATATTTATATTTACTTCATACAGAGTAAAGTTAATAATATAATGGAAGAATGATTTACAATCATTTGAATAATATATTTAAATTCAACGTAAATATCTGAAAATTATTATTTATCTTGAAATCCCTGTACACTGAAAGGAAATAATTGGCCATTTTTCCTATATTTCTGCCATTACTTTTGCTACAACTGCGTACTTAATCAGTGATTACAATAATTATAATGGTAACTGCTTGTAGGTGCAATTACCAATTGGTCACCATTTTACTTGTTCATACACGATCATTGTAACTGTCTCTAGTTTCTCTCTTTCTAGGAACAGAGCATTAGTAATTGATGTGAAATGTCTTTACGTTGGGCACTTTACTAGTCTTTAATCAGCTCGTAAAATGCTGCAATCATCCAAAACATGGATGCTGATATATAAATAGCCCACTATTACGTGGAATTACATTCACATATTAAATGCACATGTTTATACACACGTACACGGCCATACACACACACACACACACACACACACATATATATATATATATATATATATATATATATATATATATATATATATATATATATATATATATATATATATATATATATATATATATATATATATATATATCCAACTCGTCATATATGTGTCTGTGAGTCTTATGCATAATATATGTCATTTACGCCTGCTCTCATAAATTTCTGTAAAAGTTCATCTGCAATAATTTAAGTGTTCAAAAATTGGTATATTTAACTGAGAGAATTACATAGGATATGCGTGTATATTTATGTAAGTATGTATGTATGTATGTATGTATGTATGTATGTATGTATGAATGTATGTATGCATGTATCAACCAATCTATCTATCCCTCTACCGGCCTGTCTGTCTGTCTGTCTCACTGTCTGTCTGTCTCACTGTCTGTCTGTCTATCTATCTATCTATCTATCTATCTATCTATCTATCTATCTATCTATCTCTCCATCCATCTATCTATCTATCTATCTATCTATCTATCTATCTATCTATCTATCTATCTATAAAATATACAGATGGACACCCACACGCATATATATGTGTGTGTGTGCGCGTGTTTGCTCGAGAGTGTGTTTATGTGTGCATATTTTACCAAATTGTTACGATGTTATTGTTTTGTTTTGCATCCACGAGTTACAAGTCTTATCTTAATATATAAAGCTGAAATTGTGTGTTTGTGTGAAGCCTTTTTAAAAGTTTATAGAAATCCACATTTTCCACTTTTTCGTAAAATTTTTTACATCAATGGAATTTTCTCGATGTGAACTTTCCAGTGCAGTAATTAGATTTTTAAAATTCCGTTTACTTTGTGTAATTTAAGGGAGATTTGGCTGTTGTTTCTAGCAACTTTTATATTTCATCCCTTCTACCTGGAACGCCATTCTTACACACGCGCTCAACATAAAAATATAGAGAGTAAGAGTAAAAGAAGGAGAGGGAGAGA
>NC_142929.1:141607162-141634662 GCF_046866305.1 Octopus bimaculoides
TGGTCGCACTCTAGCTGATATTGCCGTTGTTGGTGCTGATGCTAATGTGATTGCAACGATCAGCGGCCTGACATTTTGCGGTACTGTAGCGCGGTGGTCGACGATTGTGCTGTCTTCTCCGCAAAAAGATGGGCTTGTCACTTCAGTCTCTTCTTCCTGTTTCTCTGTCGTTATAGTTGTGGACTGTCATCTGTGTATATAAATGTATAAGTGTAATTATAACTTAGATATGAAAAGGCACTTCTCTGTTCGCTTATTTCCTACTACTCAGCTATTATAATCACGTTGATAATTTGCCTACTTGAGATATATAGTGTGTACTTAACAACATATATATAAGATTATACTCAATGTTATAGTTTAATGCTAAATATCCTTTTGAACATTCTGCCTCTGAAAGCAGATAGCTTCTGGCTGAACATTTTTCATTGTATGCTTGATATTTGCTGTGTAAACGCATGTTAATTTTGTTAAACGTTAACTAGATCCTAGTCAGGATTACTTTGCTCTAATATTTTCTTCCATACCTAATATATACTCTAACAGGTAGGAACAAATCAAAATCAGAATGTGAAGTGTCGTAGATAAACAAAAGGATATAGACTAGGAAATGACATATTAACTAGAACGAAAACATATGATATAAGGAATTACCTCGTTCTTCTTTTGGCACATGCCTACAAAAGGACAAAAACCATTTCGGCACGCTACAGCAACAACACTATTTTTGAATATTCTCATTGCGTGTTTGCGTAATATTAAAGAATTATATCTGTAATATTGTGTGGTTGTTTGAAAGAAGCGTGATATATATCCATAACGTTTATCCTAATGTAAACCAAATTAGGATCGATTACTCATTTTAGTATCATATTCACAAGTTTATACAAGACATAGTTTGATCTTCAATATGGATCCTGGAGAAACAATGTATGAAAATCCGAATATATTCTATAAATATATCACATTTTATATTTACTTACAAGCGAAAAAAATAGCCAGAACTAAAAGTACAAAAAAAAGACAATTTCACTTCTCTTTAACGACTGCGTCAATCTCGTGAGAGTTCATTAACTACATCTAGAATATAGATTCTAGACATTGGAATGCTTCATGTATGGACTTTACTTGTGATATAGAATTAATTAGTCATTCAGATTTTTCTTTGAGGGTTTCTCTGTAAAACTGTTAATTACAAGTAAATATAATTTTGCCCAACAAGTCAGATACATAGAGTGGTTTTCTGCCCTTCATCTCTGGAAGGAGATCATGTATGTTGATTCTATAATTTAAACT
This sequence comes from Octopus bimaculoides, assembly GCF_046866305.1. Lineage (NCBI taxonomy): Eukaryota > Metazoa > Mollusca > Cephalopoda > Octopoda > Octopodidae > Octopus > Octopus bimaculoides. The sequence continues at coordinate 141,608,459 of NC_142929.1, forward strand.
TACTCAGCTTTATATCTTCAGACCTATGAATACTTTTGAGTGTGACCTCTGTGTCTCACTTTCAGTCAGCTTCCATCTCCTTTCGCGTTCACATATTCTTCGCATACCCATTTTGATATCAGAGTGTATATGGAAGGTTTGTGACTGTTGGATCTATCAACCTCTTGCCCCACCTCCCACGAGGGGCCATGTTAATTTCATGAATCCGAGAACAGTCGTTTATAAGCGGTGCAATGGGGGATTGATGTTTTTCTATGATACTTTTCTCATTGATACGTTATTTAAATGTTAATGAAAACATTCAGATAAATTACTTTCTACGTGGTATATTATAATTACTTGTTCAACTTTTATACATAATTATAAATTTAAAGTAAATTTATTCTTGTCGCTCCTCAAGTATTTATACTTGAAATTCTCTCATTTTAATAGACAGCGTTCAAGTGATTCAATAAAGTTATTCTCTTCTGATGATAGCGCGATGTCACGCTCTAAGAAAAAGGCGCGTTTGCAAATTGGAATCCTGTTACTTTTCAATTTGAAGGTCATTAGGTTATTAATGAATTTTCATATATTCCAACACCGACATTAGATCCTGTAGATATTATGAAATCATATGTGTCACAAAAGCAGTATTTACGCATGTAAAATGAACTACAATTAAAGAAAATCAAAAACTGTCTAAATACCTCTTTTGTAGGAAAATCGCAGAATAGTTCCCGACTATTAACTAACCGTCCTGATTATTATTACGGTGGCAACTATATACATAGATGTATAAAGTATTTGCCGTTCATAAACAAATATTTCAGTAAAATATTTTTTTTTAACGTGTACGTTTCAATAAAACCGGTTTACACTCGACATACATGATTAACTAAATAATCATAATTATTGTATATGCTTACAAAATAATGTTTTAGCATACGATGAAACATTTTATACAGCTATATAAAAGATATGTTTATGCTAAGATAAACATATATTTCTTGATATCCACATAGGAAATAATACTAAGGGGTAATTAATTATACTACAATGAAGACAAAAGACGATCCGTGTTTACAAGCAACACTTCACAAAATTGTTTTTGAGTAATATACTTTTTTTTATATTTCTCCCATAATCATCATTGAATGTGAACGTGTATTGCTTGATTGTGGACGCATAAATAGGGTTCTGATATTTTGTTTAAACGAGGACAATTGAACATTGAATAAGAGCTATTGAATGTCATGTTTATTTTACTTAGGAAACTGTGATAAAGAACATCTAGATTATTTTATAAAACAGCAATTTTTACCTATATTATTACATTTCGGGATGATCATGTTTGTTCTTGCCAAATAAACACACTCAGTATATATACGTTTTTCACTTTAGTTTTATTACTGTTCCTATTCTAGTTTTTGTTTTCTTCTACATTAATTACGATTCATGTGAAAGTAAGAGAAATAAAGCATACGAAATTGAAACCTAAACTGCAAAAGATATGCAAGCTGTGCATTTAAAAGAGGTGAATAATTGGTGGATTTTTATAAAACCGTATCTTATTTATTCCTTTATTTTCATATCTATGAGCAACGAAAATATGATACGTTATCGAAGTCGTTACACTACTTTCTCATTCTAAATCATGACGTGCTTTTCAAGACATCACCGTTTAAGAAGTAATAAATAATAATAAGTTTCTTTTTAGCACTCTGTCGTTAAAGAATTGAAATCTGATGATAACTTCTAGAACGTTTTCAATAAACATTGCTTATCTCATGTTTTAAGTTCAGTTTTGAAATGTGAGGAATTCGACAAATATATTATGAATATATAAATATATTTTACAAAAAAAAAACAACAAAAAAACAAGAAAAACAAAACAAACAAACTGATATATCATCATCCATATCGATGATGTGTGCTGAAAATATATATAAATCTCGATAGGTTGAATTAAATTTCATAATAATAAAAACAAACATCTTTATATGTATCAATCAATCAAAAGTATAAAAGCGACATGTCAGCAGCCGTATCAAGAAATCTCTTTTCAGTTTCCGCTATTCATATTCATCTATTTGTCTATCTATCTATCTGTCTATCTACCTACTTATCTCTATCTCTCTGTATACACACACACACACACACACACACACACACACACACACACACACACACATATATATATATATATATATATATATATATATATATATATATGTAAGTATGTATCTGTGTGTGTGTGTGTGTGTGTGTGTGTGTGTGTGTGTGTGTGTGTGTGTGTGTGTGATTGTGTGTCTGTATGCCTGTGTGAAAAAGTCAGTGCGTGTGCCTGTACCATTTCAAAATATTATATCAGTCTCTTTCGCTGTTCATCGCAGTATATATATTTTCACACTCACGACTCCAACCTCACTTCCTTGACAATTTTATTGATACCATTTTAGTAACCTCATATTCGCTTTCAAATATTTGTCTTCATCAAATCTGCTAAGCAGTTTACTTTCAGTTGTTGTTTTTTTATATAGACATGTATCATTTTGTTACTTTTTAAAATAAATAATGATAAATATATTTCCGACAGAAGAATTAAGATTAATATATCACGAATGTAAAAATGTAAAAAACAATTAAAAATGAGATGTCCGAAGTAATAATGTGATGGATGTTCTGCATTAGAATATCTATTTTCGCGTCACAACCTCCATGGTTAAATAGAACCAAGATGAATATTTTTATTTATATTATGGTTTCTTGTTTAGATTTCACATAAATTCTACAAAACTGTCTTCTTATTTTATATATTATTCGTTGAGAATTATGCATGCATCTAAAGTATAAATTGATAATCTTCATGAAATGTATCTGTAATATTGATTCTCAAAAGTGGCACAAACGTGCGGTATTTTATCGATATTAAAGTTTAAATGCTGAACTTAAAATGGTAAATATTAAAAATAATACATTCGTAAAGTATAGTAGCTAAAAGCAAGTGATTTTTATCTCTATCGATTATTCCAGTTTTTCGACCGAATTTATATTAGTAGTTGACATCTGACCTTTACGAAAAATATCACGTGGATTCAGGTTTTCCTTGTCTCATAATGCTTAAATTAAAGAATTAAGAATATAATGCAAATCACTTCTGTGTAATTTGAGTAGAAAGGTAGGGACACTACACATCACGTAAATTGACCAAATGTGTGTTTTTTACAAGCAAAAGATATTAACCGTGTTTCCGTAAAGCCATTAATACTAATTTAAGTGAATGTCTACGTGACATTAAGGCTTATAATCTAATAAAATGAATAGGGCTGTATATGAATATCTCAAAATAATGTGAAATGCCTATCTTGGATGCATTGAACTAATTATATACATAGACTATCAAGGCCTAATTCGGAAATGATATCTTACATAATCCATGAGTACAATTACACTATTCACCACAGATAATAACAAAACTCCAGCAGTTAATACGCTGGAGGATTGTGATTTCAAAAGTTACTTAGGAGGTTTAAATTTTCGCTGTACGAAATTATAATACTGAAAGTTCTTGTCTGACTAGATCTTAGGATCAGGTTCAACTCCAAGTTGTTAACTTAGTGGGTGTCTTGAACGCGGGAATATAGGGTCACAGGCGACATTCTGTGACGCATAAATGTACATTTGTACGCGGGTCCCTAGTTTTATATCGACTACAAATTGATGAAACGAAATATTGTGCTCACCTCAATATAAACCCTGCATCAGTTATTCTAAACTCTGATTAGGGAAGAAGTCTAAGGCAATACAATGAAGTCTTGCCATACTAAAGTATATCAGGCGGTGAACTGGCAGAATCGTTAGCAATGTTGGCAAGATATTTTACGACATTTCGTCAGTCGTGCTTTTCTAAGTTCAAATTCCGCAGAGATCAACTTTATCCTTTTGGAGTCGATAAAATAAATACCAGATGTAACCGACTGATTCCCTCCACCGAAATTGCTGGATTTGTACCAACATTTGAGAACAATATTTCATTGCATGTATTTGTGAAACGTCCAGCTTAGGACGATCTTTGCGGTGATTTTGAAGTTAAGAAAAGAATTAGCAGTCACGTAATTTTAGTTAAAATATCTACGTAATTTCAATATAGTTTGCTGTTTATCAGATGTCAGTTTTCATCCAAATAACTTATCATCAAATGAGTTACAGCCATGATTGTATATCTCAGCTTCGCAAACATTTTTGGGCCACCTATCACTTACACATAAATACACACACGCAGCTGTATATATATTCAAAACAAGTTTCATTGAAAATTCATATAAAGACCATTTTGAATTGGCCATCGCAACATCAAAATACTTTAAAATACCAGCGATTTGGCATGTGTAGTATCTTGAGAGATTCGGTTGTATACGATTCATTTAATGTGTATACAATACCCTTTTATTTGTTTTTTGTTGTCTTTTGTTGTTTTTTGGTGTGTTTTCCAGGGTGGGGGATAGATATAAGAGCCGCTCTAGAGTTTTGTTCTGATATGTTCATTTGCTCTTGAGAAAATTATGAAGAATTACGCTTTGCTACATCCTTCTAACTATACCTTCCTCGTTAAATTGTTTCTATTTTTTGAGAAATTTATTGTCTTATTCGTACCGGACAGCAATGATTTTGAAATAAATATATTGACAGATACAAGCAATGAAATCTTATACACTTTATGTAAATTTGGGACCGGAGAATTTTCCCACGAATCATTATGCTTATTTTGTGGCGTTTATTGTAGTCTACAAAGGAAACCATAATAATATATTCAATTACTTAATAGAACTACATTTACTGACTTCAATAATATATTTGTGGATACTATTTTGACATTTATGCGATATTTAGTATATTTTATTCTGTTAATAATATTGCTAGAATTATTTATGTGCGTGTGTGTATTTATATATGAACACGGTGATATGTTGTGATTTAAAGGAAGCGGTCGGTTCTATTCTTGCGTAGTTTACCTTTTCTTTGTGCGCCTGCAATCCCGTTCTTTTCGTAGGAGATCGCAGCTCTGTTGTTGCAGCGATCACGCATTGGACTAATTAGCCACAGCCGGTCGCGTTGACAACGATGGATGGACGCAGTGGGACTTAACCTAGAACCATGTTGTTGGTAAGCAAGCTACATACCACACATCCACTTCTGCGCCTATGATTTCTACTATTACTAATTACTAATATATACACGAGCTTCCATGTATGTATTTACGCCAAAGTACAGTGTCAAAAATATAGACGTCATCGACATAATCGATTGGCTCTTCCAGTCTTATATCACATTAGTCTTCGTGTACAGCTGTATTTGAGACGGAATACTTGTAGTAAATGAGGTGATAAAACAAATATAGTGAAAGAGAAATGCACGAAAATATTTAAGACAAACCTGAAGAAAAAGCAATGCTCTTCCAAGTCAGTCAGTAAAACGTAGTTTCTTATATCGAGGAGAAGATACAAGAGTATATGCTGAACAAATTGGGGTTGGACATTATTTACATATGTCGGATATTTGTCCTCATCTAGTTTGTTGTTAACACAAGGCTTCGGCTTATATACACTCCAGCCTTCAGCAAATGTAAATAATGTAAATTATGTGAATAATGTACATAATTCTTCATCTCTTAAATATAGAACTAAATTGAGGTTGAATTTTGCTGATGAAGAGCTAACTAAAGATATAGAATTACCGTCCGATTGTGAGAAACATGAACGGTAGTTGCGCGAAAGCATGGTGGAAATTGAAGAAATAATATCTTGAATAATGCTTGTGAGACGATGATCTGCAGCATGAACGGAAACGGTTTGCTGCAGAGCGTTGGGATCAAAATACGTATTTCGAAGACTGAGTTATTAGGGTTCTCTAAAGAAACTCTCTCCGGTGCAATCTGCATGTTATTAGAACATCAATGAGGCACATTTAAATATCTTGGAGTCGTTTCTCGCGAATGATGAGAAGAAAATTGGGTTGGATACTATAAGTGCAGATGTTTGCCCGGTAATGCACTAGCTATAGCATATTATCCTCGGAAAAGGAATGATTGGTAAAAAGATTATCAAAAGAAGTGCTATCTTCCATTCGACTTTTACGCGTATCCTACGCCATTGTCGTGAATGTAATGTCCGATCTCGAATAATTGTGAGCACTAGCGGTCAAAACGGTGTTCTTCAGACCATTACTCGAACGGATGCGTAGCTAGAAAAACAATGGCTACCTTAGAATGTATCCGTTATTTCCTGCCAATGAGGTCGTAGCTTCTCTGTTACGCATATGTAATTTGAACATCTCAGGACACGATCGCAAGATAGTTTCGTGCAACCGAGCCAAACGGCAAGCGATCTAAGGGTTCATGTCGGTTTATTTCTTTCTCAACAAACGGACACACGTGTCAGAGAGATTTAATCTATCACTGATTGATCTGTATGACTAGCTTTGTCTTTTTCTTTCGTACGCAATACGAGTCACTTGTTTATTTGTTGCACAGTTCGTTACAGTTTTTAGACATTTTTAGCGCATATCCAGGAGACATTACCAAGCATGTTGCATTGAACTTGGTTGTTAATTTTATTCTCTTTTGGATTATATGAAATGTAATGCTGGGATGTAATACCATCATAGTTTTAATTTATTCATTTATATGGCATACTTTATATACTGACGATATTTCTAATGTCCTCTCTCATTTTTTTCTTTTTTTTAATGAGAAAGGGCCAATTTCTTAAAGCGTCTGTCTTCAATACACAATAGATGATATACAATACGGGAAACATTATATTACACAGCAATACTTCATAGCAAACATGGTTTCGCAAAAGAAGAGATGTGATAATAATAGCAGTGAAAAAAAGAATGCATTTCCAAATATGTGGACATCTGTCATAAAAAAAATAGAAAGTGTAGAGAAACGTAGGATACATGAATATAATAAGTCATATAAAGTATCCAAATATAAAAAAAAGAAGTCCTGGACCTCATAAAGAAAGCGGATAATGTCTATCCCACAAAGTAATAAAATTTATCGAATTTATCCTACTTATGCAAACATACAGACTTCCTTCAACATAAGAAGGGAAATAAAAGCACGTATCAAAAATGATCTCTAGAAACAATAAAAACATATAACGATATTTTCTAATTCGCATAGAAAAAACAAATCATAACGGAAATATATATACTGTAGATAAAATGTAACAATCGTCAAACAATGGCGATTCCCGCTCGAGCTTTTATACAAATAACACGGAAACTAACAAACTCACATCAAAAATATACTTTCACCATAACAATAAATACAAGTAAAGCAGCTTTCTATAATTTGATGTTGACGTAAATATATCAAAACCAAGAATATAAAATCTTACACTTGATATTTATCATATATTTTAGGCTGAATGGTGTTGCTTCTTTGATCCCTATTAGATATCATGTTGTATAAGAGACCTTCTTGCACCTAGCTTCACCCTGATCAAGCAAAACAATAATAAAACGTGCTCCAGTCAAGAAAATGTGTATATTAAGGGTGACTAGAATGCATTATTCAATACTTCAGTCCGTTTTTCTATAAGGCTGGATGCTAGATATTTATGATTCGATTTTTTATGACTAAAAAGTCTATGCTTTTGTGAGACTAATTCGCTGTTATACTTCTTGAAAAGCTGCAAGCTGACAGATGCATAAAGACATACCATAATCCTTTAACAATATTTTATGCAATAAAAGCGTTTACTGAGGGACTGGCCATATTTATACCTAGGTTGTGGATATGTATATTACAAGCATAACAGAGGAGAGGCATGTGAAGCGACTGCGCTTGTAGCCTGAAACAAGTCAGTTGCGAAAAGCATAAATATTCTTGTACCTGAAGAGTAACACATTTTTAAAAATGACTTCGTACTCGATTCATTTACGAGTGATTTTGTGTGACATTACGATAAATATTTATATATAATTTCTTACATGCGACCGTGGGAAATGTACCATATTAGTTGTATTTACGTATCGTACGTTGGATCAATACACACTCGAGTCACAGTTTTGCTCTCTTTGAGCTTCAGCGGATAAAGCAACAGCACAGAAGAAATAATTTAGGTTACATAGAAGAAATTTTCTTTCTGTAGTATTCATTCACATTTTACGCTATTTCAAATATAATACTTTGTGCTCCGTGTCACTTTCATGTTCGTATTTTATACCGGTTTATGCTGTGCTAAAAGTAACACAATTCTTGCATAATAAAAGCTAGGAGAGACAGTACTGAATACTTAAGATGTGCTTTTCTTATGGATCAGAATATTATCGTATACTTGGTTTGCTGAATTCAATGTTGTTCATGTCATTGCATTTTCGTCTTCATCTGAAGCGCAATTAAGCATCGTCTATTTGTTATTCAGATAGAGTACTTCCATTTTATTCACACTCTTCTTATACTTGCAGGCATAATCATAAAAAAAACGTTGGTATATATTCCTCCCGCAAATGAATTACGATATCCCAATTAGAGAAATATTATATTCCACACAATAACACAACACCTGCACAATGGATGATGGCAACCTCCTTTAAAACTAAGAGTAATGCCTTTGAATATCTTTAATATATTTGTTTGTATTATTCGATATGTATTTGTGCATATTTGTGAACTGTTTCTCTCTCTACTCTATATTATCTTCTGGAAGAACGACTTTTAAAAACTGTGGGATCAAGGATCTCTTTTTCACTTTCTTGACCTTGCGCATCGCATTCAGTTTTGCGATTATATTTTTGTATTAAGTTTCGGTCATGAGGAAGCATTATATTTTCGTAGAATTTCGTACACCGACTGAAAATGTCCGACAAGATAATATACGTGTTCCACTCGTAATTAAAACGGATTTAATGCAAAACCAGAAAAGACAATAGGCATATAAAATTGTAGTTAATCTTGAGTATTCTATTTTTGATTGTAGACTATCATTTCACGTTGGTCCACTTGAATCCAGCAGCGAAAAGTTGTTCCCTAAGGCACTCATTTACTAGATATTTGTAATCCTTCTTCGTTATTTGCCAAATATGGTTGTATTCCATCTAGGGGGTTTACTATATTAGTTACTCAGAATTGTACTACCTCATGGTAAACTTTGTGTTAAATGTAATCCATGAATGTCGCAGTACGCGAATTGAATTCTAAATACAATGTTTTCTTTAGTTTATGCAAGGTATTTCATTTATTATTCAATAGATATAACATTAATATAACAAATTAAGTTTTATTACTATCATTATTACAATTATTTTTGTTTGGTTCAGGTTTGGTCCTATACCAGGAAGAACTTATGTGGATGGTGGGTTACTACCTGTAACCTTAGGTATCTACAAGTTTTCAGGAGACTTTCAAGTGCTTAGAATCCTTCTGATATCCCTTGATGTCTCTAAGGGACAAACTTTTTGTACGAGCTCTACTGAGCATTCTGTTATTATTATTATTATTATTATTATTATTATTAATATTATTATTATTGTTGTTGTTGTTGTTGTTATTATTATTATTATTATTATCATTATTATTATTATTATGATTATTATTATTATTATTATTATTATTATTATTATTATTATTATTATTATTATTATTATTATTATTATTATTGTTCAGTAGTTTTATATTTATAACGTGCTTTCACTTCACTACCGAGCGCAGCTCTGTGCGCCTTGGGTATGTGCTGTGGTTTGCTGTGGTGCTCTTATGTTTACTGTATTGAAAGTGTTTTGCGTAGAATGTGTGCAGTACCCAGTAGTGCAATTTTCTGTATGTTATATATATTTGTAAGTCCTGGTGTTTTTGTTATGTATTTGTCTGAATATTTTTTTATTATACCTAAGGCACCTACTATGATAGGAATTGTTTCTGTTTTTAGACTCCACATTCGAGTTATCTCTATTTCCAGGTCTTTGTATTTTGAAAGTTTTTCCATTTCTTTTCGAGAAACGTTGTCATCTGCTGGTATTGATACATCAATTAGAAAGCATTTTTTTCTTCATGATCTTTGACAACTATATCTGGTCTATTTGCCTTAATTTCTCTATCTGTGTGTATTGGCATATCCCAGAGTATGGTTGCTTTCTCGTTTTCTGTGACCTTTTCTAGCGTGTGTTTATACCATCTTTTTTCTGTTGTTATTCCATAGTGTTGGCATAGCTTCCAGTGTATATAGGTCCCAGCTCTGTCGTGTCTATGAATATATTCCTTCTTAGCCAGGACTGGGCAGCCAGAGATAATATGATTTATTGTTTCTTGTCCATCTCCACATATTCTACAGTTAATTGTTATATTTCTTTTCATTATGTGTTTTTGGTAATTTCTGGTGGGGAGGCTCTGGTCTTGTGCAGCAATTAAAAATCCTTCAGTCTCTGCTTTGAGTCCTGAGCTTCTCAGCCATTGCTGGGATTTTGTCTGTCTATTTCTTTCGCATTATTATTATTATTATTATTATTATTATTATTATTATTATTATTATTATTATTATTATTATTATTATTATTATTATTATTATTATTATTATTATCATCATCATCATCATCTTGGCACAGCTTCTAACGCTGGAAGTGTACTACGGTGTCAGCAGCTCACTACCAGTTAACTAACTTAACGCTTCTTATTTTTGGAGCACCAACCGGAATATTCGAGCGGTTCCAAGGAGTGATGTTTTCTGCAAGTGCCCCACCCTTATTGCAGCCCCTATTTGTTCCATGTACTTTTCAAGATTTTTAATCACTGTTCACTGTTCCTAGGACTCCGATAATTATTGGTACTACTACCACCATTTTCTGCAACCACAACTGCTTAACCCCCCAAGCTAACCTGTCGTTTCTACCTAACTTTCTTTCTTCCTTATCGCATTACTTTGTTTTCTGCTTGGTATGCTATATTTATGATCCGGTACCATTTGCTTTGTTTCTCAATTAACACTTATTATTATTATTAGAAGTAGTAGTGGTATTATTATGTTGTTATATTCATTATTATTATTTCAATTGTTACTGTTGTGGATGTGAGTGTTGCTTTAATCTGTTTCTTTACCATTCCTGATTGTTCTAATGTATGATTATATATTTGCTTGCATCTTATACGCAAGTGTTAATCTATTATTATGTCTTATTTTAACCAGCATACTGTAGTATTTATAGATTTTGGTATTTAAATTTTTAATAGTATTCGTTTCAGTGTATATTGGAACCCATTAACATTAGCAAATAGAATAGGGGGAAAAACCATCATTTTGTCACTGGGATATATTGTTATATCTTTAGAAAATTTGTTATATAGAGTGGAGCATATTATCTACCTATACCAAACTTGTGCTATATATTATCGCTTTCATTCCTATTACACAAATATTCATCCACGTACAATTTTACACGACTGCGTTAAAACTCTGTGGAAAGAATGCTTTTCGGTTATATTGTCTTTTACGCTTATTTGATTTTATTGAGTTTTATCTTTATTCCGTTGGTTTGAAAGAAAAATTAATGCGTATTGTACACACAGAGATAATATTCAAGACAGCTTCAGACTAGTATCTTTATTTGTATAATTTATCTTCTTTGTCCATTCTCATTCTACTCCGAACTTTCACCGGGGGCCATTTACCATCTTATATTTCTAGGTATATGTGTGGTAGCATTTTATTAAATTATTTTCTCTTATATTATATCATAAATCCCGTAACAAAATTTCTCAATCTCTGTAATCTAAACAGGGTTATTTAGTGAATTACGAATGTAGCTTCTCCATGCATTTTATTATTTGCTTTCCCATATTAGCAGAGGGCAAACAAAGGATTTTGTAACGCTTTACCTCGATCTTAGCACATAGCTTTGATTTCTCTATTAATTTAGCAAATTCACATATAATTTTGAAATATGCGAATGTGTGTGTGTATGTTCGAAATATGTGTGTGTGTGTGTGTGTGTGTGTGTGTGTGTGTGTGTGTGTGTGTGTATGTGTGTGTGTGTGTGTGTGTGTGTGTGTGTGTGTGTGTGTATGTGTGTGTGTGTGTGTGTATCAACATTTAAATCGTTTAATGCTTTACGATCATGTTATTAATTCCCTGACTGCAATGCTGTGCGTGGGCATTTTTCTCAATCACTCGTCACAAATTTGCGAATCAGAAACATTCAAATAAATTTAATATTTTCTGTCGCTCACTATAGTAATTCAACAAGATAGTTGCTAATGATGCTTTAACGAGACATTTTTCGTAGTTACTACTACGATAGTAGCATGTGTTATTCGGTTTGCATATAAGAACATTTTGTTAAAATGTGTTTTCAATATATACTTCATTGGTGGTAGACGAGCGCAACTGTCAGATCGATGATGTATTTAGTCATATCCCATTTTTTTTTCTCTTTTGAGATCTGTGGATAGAAATATGCGTTTATTGATAAATCATGTCTCTTATTGCAGCATATATATATATATATATATATATATATATATATATATATATATATATATATATATATATATATATATATACATGTTTAACGTGAACCACATCCTCTTATTACTTCACTCTCCATTTTACTGCCTAAATTTGTTATTTATCTACAGTTACGAATAATATGCTCCTTGAGCAATGAAGTCGCTCAAATCGACCACAACCATCCTCCAGAATGTTATGCTTTCAATAAGATGATACATTATGTTGTCATATATCAGTTCAGATTTCAAATATATGATTACGTCATTATCATTATCGACTATCCCGGCGCCGATAGAGGGACGATTTCAATACCCTAGATGTTTCGCATTGTGTTTATATTCAGCAATATATCTATATCCACATACGTATACATCTCCATATATATGTGTTTTGTATTTCTAGCTATTTAGATCTCTATCTATACATGAAAATACACACACACACACACACACATATACACACACACATACACACACACACACACACACACACACACGTATATATGAATATATGATATGCTTTGTTTTACTCCTACTGCTTGCATTTTGCATTCTTGTAGTTTATTTCGTTATATGGTAGAACTTATGTATCTTTATATTTCCTTACGGCCATCATCCTTTATCTTAATCATTGCTCCTCGATGGTCAGTGACCCTTTCGCTATCATGTTCATCCACACCGAAAAGCCAAGAGTAACTCCTTACCACAAGGAGCCACTACATACAAACTACAATGTCTATAGCTGTCTTTACGATCCCTTCCTCTTGTACACGGCCACCAAACTCTGCATATATTTGCAGCTTTCTCGCTTTCGTTTCCATGATCTTCTTCGCTTTCGGCACAGTTAAATCTACAATGACTACACTAAGTGCCCTCCACGATACAAGAACCAAATCCTGTTCACTCTCTCTGTTGACATCATCTGCTTCCCTTTCTTATTCACTCACACCTTCTGGGTGTCTGTAACCATCACCATCACCATCCCATAAATACCAACTGTGTGTACACATTTCTCATACATATTCCTATATTATCCTCCCTTACAAATTTAATACGTTTCGGCAGCTGCTTTGCTTTATCTTTACGACGTTGAACCTCCTTGCACGTATCGTCTGCCTGTTGCCAGGATCCGTGATTCTGTTTCTGTGTATAAACTGGGTGTTGAGCTCAGGACAATATAGCACACAATCCAACACATTCTTCTATCTCTTGCTGAAATTCTCCCCCTCCACATCACTTAAATTTCACTGAACATGGTACCAAATGAAATGTGGAAGTAATCACAAACCGGATTGCTTCTGAGGAGACTCAAACTTTCCAAGAGTTTCGTTCCTGATCAAATTTGTCCAATGCTATCCATTTGCACTTAGGTCCTTGCTTTGCAACCCTTCTAGAAATATCTTTCTTATCGCTGGTATATTTTCCCATCATGTCCCACTTTTCCTTCCTGTCATGCAAACTCAAAGATTTATTATTTTTTTTTTGTTGAAATAAAACTCACATAATTTCAGATAGTCTTCGATATAAACCCAAAGCCTTCTTCCCCTCAGTATTAAAAAAAATTAACTGCTTTTTATACACCCTTCACTTGCATTCATTATGAAGTGGAAGACTTGTGTTGAAAAGTGTTGGATGCATCTCAAGGCCTTGCTGTTATTAAAGTGGGAGCCGTGTTATCGTATATGATATACGATAATACAGCTCACATTTTAAATTCAACAACTGGGTTAAGTGGAAGCTACAATTTCCTTGGACGGCCAAATAGAGCTACATAGGACATCACAGCTCCCAAACACCTCCGTTATCAAATATTCATTATTTGCTTCATGCGCGAGAAATATTGTTTATATAGAATCCATACACTTCACATTTATTCGAAACGCCTTGTATTTTAAACGGACAACTTGAATTATTCTGTATCAATTCATATGGATCGCTTACCACTTGTATCTATTGTCATTGAGTTTAGAACTTACTAGAAAACATACAAGGAAAAGCCGTTGACATGAAATTTCAGATTTCTAACAGCGAGGGGCTCCGCTTTAATATTTCATTATTTTTTCTGTATATTTTTCGCATCTATTCGTAATACACGAGATGCACGTTCTTCATATTTCGCTCGATAGTACATAATAAATAATCTTAACAGCAGCTACGCATGCAGAACACACTCAAACAGTATGTGAGCTGATAACAGTTTCTTTTATGAGCTCACATACTGATCATAGCATTCCATCTAATCTTCTCCTATACATGAGTGATAAAACAATAAATATGAAAATAATATGATTTATTATGCAACATAATACCTTCTTTTGTTTCCGCCAAAGTATAAAGTATGTATCCTTTGTAATAACCTATTGTGTAAGGTTTTCTATTACGTATGCAAATATGTTAAAATCAGTAGTTTTAGGGATCGGTTCGTTGAATTTTTCGTATAAATTGGTATATATATATATATATATATATATATATATATATATATAGCTCAAGGATTCGAATGTTGGAATTCGAAGTGGCGAATACCATTGACGACTTCTGTGAAGAGATGTGCATAAACCGAAAGGTACAACTCTATTACCTCACAAATCGCCAACATCGAAATCTTACTATTAAAAGTTTGCTACTCTCAATATAACAAATGGAAGCAAATCGGAGAAAAGTAACTGCAAAATGTTGCGAAATTCCCGCCTAAGTTGCTGCAGAAACTTTTGATGATTTTACCAGCTTTGATGAATCATTTAGATAAGCATTTCACGCAGTGACATAAAACAGGAAGCATACATAAAATCCCATGGTATTTTTTTTTTTACATTCTACAATGACCAAACAGATCATCATTAGGCACAAACTGCTTTGAGAGGGAAATAAACCAATAAGAGGAATTTCAAAATGGAGATGATATATACACAACACCATATTGTCAAGGACTTGCTGGTTTAGAAAAATCCTGGTGTACATACATATCTGAGAAATTTTAGGAGTCACTTTAAGTGCAAACAGTAATGAGCTCATCTAAATAATATTTGAATTATAGGCAGGTGTTAAAAGCGAGTTAGACGAAGTGAGTTAGACGAAGATGTCCTTCTTTTTGCTTCTTGCCGTGATGGGATTTCATACAATTTTTTCTAGTGCTTTTTTATCGTTTCCTCATTTACACCTAGTACAACTCTTAAGTTCTTTGGCAGGATGTAACACCGTTGTGGACCCCTGAAAACCTAGACATTGCAATAGTAGTTCTCTGTCTGAGATTAAAATGACGGTATCTTCGTTATTATGCAGAGAAGTCAAATTTGGTGGTTGGTATAGCTCTTAATTCCAAAGTTGGGAGCTGGGCTTTCTAGGATCTTCTATATGCTTATTACTGCATACCTTTCTAGCCTTTTCTCCATGGAGTAGAGCTTCAGTTCTTGTAGCCTCTACTAGTAGCTCAGCTGTTTCACCGAGTCAATCTTCTGTATGCAGTGGCGCTGGATTGGCTAATGTTCCGCCATTTATCCCTAATTATTTTATATCTTTAATTTATCCCTAATTATCTGATCAAGTAGTCAGGTTTAGATCAGAAATATTTCCTTCCTCACCTGATATTTTTCACCCATCGGGAAATATTTTCATTATGAAACAAAATATATAAAGCAAAATACCGCAACATAATTATTTTACCTCTTTTAAAGCTATGTTAAAAACAACCATCTCTCTATGTGATCTGTGACACATTTTATTGCGTTTAAGTTGTCGTTCAGTTTAAGAAGCCTGCAGATTGATAACCGTCCTTTTATTTAGACACTCTTAGTTTCAGCGTCAATGGAAGTATCATTTCTTGCGATGAGAAATTATTTCATGCTGTATAACTTTCATTATATGCCTAAATATCAAAATTCGCACAACTCGTATAAATCACTGTTGAACAATTCATTTCCCTATATATCCTGTGATACACTTTATTGAGTGTGAATGAGTCGACTGTTGATCTGTATTTCCATGCGTTTGTCGCAGATTACAAAGTGCATGAATAAGCAAAATACATAGCTCACATTAATTAAACAGCAATAAACTTGAATGACAAATCAATGCATTGCATAGATATTTCCGCTTGAACATTTCGCTTAAATATATACATAACTAGCAGAAATACCCGGCTTTGCCCGGGTTAAAGAGAATAATGAAATCTAAAAACGCTGTCTAGACTACGCAACCCTCAACTGTTAGTAGCTACGATACCATATTTCTACATTAATAACTCTCCAATCCATGCCAGTATGGAACATAGACATTAAGTGGAATGCCAGTCTCTCATCTAGGAGGGCCTTGAAATCAATGTTACCAACTGGGGATTATGTGTGTCGCAGTGATAATAAAAAAGACCCAAAGGAGGCCTGCAACGAAATAATTTTACTCAACACTTTGCAAGTGAATCAGTGGAGGCAAATATGCGTCTCATTTATTTGACAATTTATGCACCACATTGCAGAAATCACAATGTAAGTATATCTGAAAGGGTAGTCTTACACTGTTGTACCGTTGAATTACAAATAATGCTCATCTGTTATGTTCGGGTTAAAATTTCCTCAACATCAAAATTATATGAATTTTCATGAGAGTTATGGCCGTTATACATAGAATATAATTTCCAAATTTCATAAAGATCCGTTCAGTACTTTTGACGTAGTTTTGGATAAGAAAACAAATGACTAATGTGCGTGTTTGTGTGCATGTGTTTGTGTGTGATGGGTGTATATATGTATAGATATCTGTATACATGTATATATATGTAAATATGTGTACATATTACATGTACATCTATATATATATACATCTACACATATGTATACATATACATGTATGCATATAGATCTATATCTATATATATCTATGCATATACGTGTACATATACATGTATATGTATACATATACATCTCTTTCTCTCTCTTTCTCTCTTTCTCTCTCTTCTCTCTTTCTCTCTTTCTCTCTTTCTCTCTTTCTCTCTTCCTCTCTCTCTGAAAGTATCTGTAATTACAGTATTGGAATGTGATTGTTTCAGTTAGTGGAATAACGTGTACATATACATCTATATGTATACATATACAGCTCTCTCTCTCTCTCTCTCTCTCTCTCTCTCTCTCTCTCTCTCTTTCTCTCTCTCTCTCTTTCTCTCTTTCTCTCTCTCTCTGAAAGTATCTGTCATTACAGTATCAAAATGTGATTGTTTCAGTTAGTAGAATAGTTTCATTTTTAAAGTGAAAGTATTTGACATGAGTGTTTTTGTTTCACTTTTGACACGTAATACTTAAATAGTGGAGGAGATATTATGTTGCCGTGGGCTCGAACTCTGCAAGAAGTTACAATTTTTTTGACTAAAACACAACTGGAACCCTAAGTAAGGCATCTGTAAAATTTGAATGAAATAGGTTGTGTAGTTCTCGAATTTTAGGGATCCACACAGACAGACAGACAGACAGACACATTCTCATTTTTATATATATAGATTATATGTGTTTGGATAGGATATTTCTATGTATTTTTATGTGCTTACGTATGCATACGTCTGTATGTATATATATATATATATATATATATATATATATATATATATATATAAATATATATATAATATTATTAGGGACAAAATCCAAAATTACAGGTAAAAAACTCAATTAAAATCAATTTATAAAAAATTAAAATTAAATTGAGCCTTATAGATAAAGTATATATAAAATATATATAGTTTTAGGGAAAATAACCAATTTTCAAGAACTCATCGATGAAAATCCACTATCACATATAGAAAAATTAATAATTAAAAGCACAATAAATGGGTATAATATAAAGTAAAGTAAATATCATAAGATAAATATAATAAAAAGATTACACGTGTTTCATAACCAATTTTCAAATAGAAAAGAAATTTAGATCGATTAAAATCAATTGAAATTATCGAAAATAAGATCTATTCAAAAATATAGCTACTCGTCAGATCGTAAGTAGAACAATAATTAGATATATATCTCAACCAACAATAAGTACCAAATGAATTAATATGAAATATCATATTAATTCATTTGGTACTTATTGTTGGTTGAGATATATATCTAATTATTGTTCTACTTACGATCTGACGAGTAGCTATATTTTTGAATAGATCTTATTTTCGATAATTTCAATTGATTTTAATCGATTTAAATTTCTTTTCTATTTGAAAATTGGTTATGAAACACGTGTAATCTTTTTATTATATTTATCTTATGATATTTACTTTACTTTATATTATACTCATTTATTGTGCTTTTAATTATTAATTTTTCTATATGTGATAGTGGATTTTCATCGATGAGTTCTTGAAAATTGGTTATTTTCCCTAAAACTATATATATTTTATATATATATATATATATATATATATATATATATATATATATATATATATATATATATATATATATATTACAAGTCCTCATCTTAATGAATATATATATCGGAAAGGACGATGTAAAGAATTGTATAGTCTTCGGCCTAGAGCTACATCTCAAGAACATGGTACTTGCATTCATCCTATTGCTACATATACCATCTGTTATCACTTCATCGTTCGTGAGCACGTACTGTACAAGAATAGCCAGAAAATTCTTTATTTATCGGACTGCATTAAAAATAAAAATAACACTGGATGTCCTTCACTAAAGTACAGGAATACTTTGTATGATTACGACCATTTGTATGAAATATATTTGTTCTTCAGACTTATTCAATTTCTTTGTAGTTCTCGGAGTTGTCTGCAAGCTGATAATGACGAATGAATGTGATTCTTGTATGTATTTGTTTCTAATAAATGAAATGAAAGAAAAACTTCTTTTTTTATGAAATTACATTTCCTAAATTAAGAATAATAGTAATGCAAGAGTGGCTGTGTGGTAAGTTTGCTGGGTTGTAGGTGACTGTGTGGTAAGTTTGCTTCCTAGCCACAATGTTCCTGGTTTAGACCCACTGCACGGTACCTTGGGCAAGTGTATTCTACTATAGCCTCGCACTGACCCTCCCTGTAACTTAGCAGTTGGACAAAGGAGACTGATAGAATAAGTACTAGACCTGCAGAGAAAAACATTTTGGGTAGATTTGTTCGACTAAAGGCAGTATTCCAGCATGACCGCAGTTAAATGAATGAAACAGGTAAAAGATTATGAGCGCAAAAGGCCTGTTTGAATTAGTTTGATGAAAAAATATGTTTAACGCTTTTAGCATGGAATATCAAAGTGTACTATTCCTATACAAGTGACAGCATCAATCGTTCGATCAGTGAATGACATGTTGTTATTTTTTATGTTATTTAGGACGAAGTTCGTGATTATATGATGTACATGCCGTTCTGTTTCCTGGGTGTCTTAGCTTTCGAAGAATTCTATCAAGAAATTCCTCGTCAATGTTGCATAATTGCCCAATGCACCAAAGGGTAAGGAATTTGTAGGTAGTTTATGCTAGCACCGGTGCAGTAATCTTGCGTCTCTAAAATAACCGATATACTTAATAGTTCTCTGTAACACTGGACTGGTTCTTATGAAACGGAAAATTTAAATGCGCTACACAGCCATATGACTGAAGAAGTGGTTCATCATCATCAATCATTCGCTTGTCTTCAATGCCAGATACAGCGAGATCACTACTTTGGTAATGTATTCCAATATATTTCTAAGAAAGCTTCATCATTGATATGTATTACGAAGAAAAAAAAACTGCAGACTACTACCAATTGGTTTTCAAGTACAGCTTCTAATTGCCGCATTCAAATATGTGAGGTATGAACAGCTATAACTTGAGTTATTCAAAGGATGTCCATTCTATTTTATGAATGTTTTCCATGTTAAATTGGGGACATATTTGTGTCCATATTCCCGTCACGTAGGACACAGAGCATTGAAGTTAAGTCAAGGATTATGATGCTCATGCCTCACTATCAAACTGAATGATCTATTCTCCACGTTGAAAATTGAAATCACTGAACAAATGTAGTAGTGCGCAGGATTTATGCGCATCGTATAAAATGGAAGTAAGCGACAAGCAACGCTGTTTTCATTAAATGGATGCATACCCAACAATCAGAAACATCAGCCATCTTTCCAAAATTCATGATATAAATTACCGTTAGCCGAATGACTCAAGCGGAGGAATGTTGTTCATTTTGATTACCCTGTTGTTCATTTTGGTTTTATTGACCTTACTTTGAGTTGTACGGCAAATACCGCACTGATTTGGTGCTTCAACTTAAGTACCTAATTCATATGAATCTCAATTATTTCTCCCTCTCTCCCCCTCTCTCTCTCTCTATATATATATACACTCTCTTTACACCTTACTCTTTTACTCGTTTCAATCATTTGACTGCGGCCATGATGGAGCACCGCCTTTAGTCGAGCAAATCGATCCCAGGACTTATTCTTTGGAAGCCTAGTAATTATTCTATCGGTCTCTTTTGCCGAGCTGCTAAGTTACGGGGACGTAAATATACCAGCATCTGTTGTCAAGCGATGTTTTTTTTTGGGTGGGGGGAATACAGACTCACAAACATATATATATATATATATATATATATATATATATATATATATACGACGGGCTTCTTTCAGTTTCCGTCTACAAATTCACTCACAAAGGTTTGGTCGGCCCGAGGCTATAGTAGAAGACACTTGCCCAAGGTGCCACTCAGTGGGACTGAACCCAGAACCATGTGCTTGGTAAGCAAGCTACTTACCACACAGCCACTCCCGCGCCTATATATATATAGATATATATATATATATATATATATATATATATATATATATATATATATATATATATATATATATATATATATATATATATATATATATATATATATATATATATATATATATATATATATATATATATATATATATATATATATATATATATATATATATATATATATATATATATATATATATATATTACATACATAGATATATACATTATAAACATATACAAAGAGGAAAAATTTTATTGTCACTAAACGTGACAACTACATTGCTAGAGGTAACAGGTAGAATGTCTAATGCTGAAGGAAATGCACATAAACGTATAGATATATGCTCACAGGTTACTGCAATCGCCCAAATCACCGGCTCGAGAATCCATTGACGCTCTTAATCACACTTAGAAACAATTATATTTTTCCTTTTATGGCATAGAGTGGCGCAGATTTCTTATATAATTTTTTGTATATAAACGTACACTCACACACACAAACACGCACACATACACACACACACAATCATATGCATCATAACAGTTTGATTCAAGTTCGTTGGTACGCAATTAATAGATTTGTAAAATATTTGCTTTTTTTCTTCTTTTCTTCACGTTTCCTTCGTCTGCACCGGCTTCATTTTTGTTTTTTCAACCGATGGCAACAGGGATGCAGTTCACCGCGTTGCACCAGGAGGAATCTTACTATCCTGAGATCTTTGGAGAGTCTTCTTTTAAGTTTGTTTCTCTATCAATAACATAAACACAGTGGATATCTTCATCGTCCACATTTAGTGTGTCCATGTATATCATAAGTGATATTTCTTGTTGACTAAGATCAAGGTGATTTGGAAAATCCTTCAAATATCCAAAATTACGGGCTACATAAGAATACACTTAATATATTCCCTCAGGGCATCAAAGACAAATCGCTGTCTATCAGGTGAGTTAACAGAATCGACTTCCTCTGCACAAAACCGCTGCCTTTATACCAAAATTTAAAACAATATTTCAGTGAACGTGGAATACATTAACTTGCACCGTTCAACAGTAAAATTGCCCACTGAATAAACTGTGGAGTGAAAATATTTTTAGCATGATAAATCCGCTCTAAAGAATATGAGTTTATAGCTTAAAGAGTCGATTTATTTTCATTAAATTTTCGATGAATAAAATAGATATCTGTGTGTTTATTCGTACCACCAACTAGAATCGATCAAACAGTCATAAATATTGATATTTAAAAGTAAATGTTGCTGCTAAATAGAAATAGAGATATTCTAAATCGAAGCTGCTTAATGTTTGCACAGAAACAGATATATATATATATATATATACAAATATAAATACACTTTTAGACAATATAATAGATCCAATTCATGTATGTAAATGGTGTTATTGACCTCCGAGAAATTGATCTTTTGCAATAAAATGTAATAACTAAAAGGTGTTTGCTGTTAGTCCGTCATTGAAACACTCGCTCCTATTTAGAAAACATTTCGTTTTTTTATAATGTTTTTTCGGATGTTGCCAAGTGCAGTTGTTCTAAAGTATGTTCGGCTGAATTAGGAAATCATTGATTCCAAATATAATATTGAACCGCATGTAACAAATGGGAAAATAATAAACAATGAAATGCAATAGAAAAAAATTACATAAAAGCTTTGTAAATCAGGAAAGTGTAAATTGAAACGTTAACACATCTAAAGACAGAAAGAAAATATTTTGCAGCTCAAAATTGAGAAAAAAAATAGAAAGTGCACCAAGAATATTAATAAATGCTACACGTTGATTCCGAAAATTGTGCCTCGAGACGTAATCCGTGAACGGAATTTACATTTTCATTGATATTTCCAGAAGCTGTGCCAATAATTACAACCAATTATCTGTAATAATAAAAGAGAAGTAGTTTCTACAAAAAGACGAATACCGCAACAGAGTAAAGTCCGTGGATACAAACGTTTGAATAATGCGAACTTTTTTTTTATCATGATCATGATCATGATGATGACGATTATTATTATTATTATTATTATTATTATTATTATTATCATACCTTCGTAACATGGTGTAGGTAAAAATGCACCGGAGACTTTAGTCATCTGTCAAGTCACAACAAGAAACTCAGACAGATAATGTTTTCCTTAAGATGTGCGCTGTGCCCAGTAAGGCTGCTTTTTGCAAGACATCAATCTTGCATGGGATTTTCTGTTACCTAAAGAAGTTTTAAAGTTTTAATGGGATTGAGCCCAACGCTCCGATCATCACTCGCATCACTTTTACATTACCCTTTCGCATTCCATACAGTCTTGCCATTTCCACTTTCAATTCGGAGTACTTGGTGAATTTTTCAACCTCTTTACTCACAATATTCATGTCATTTGGTATGGCTACATCAATGATCTATCTGTATTTGTCTGTCTTATTCAAAATGACAATATCCGACCGACGATGTTCGATTATACGATTTGTCTGAAAGTTATAGCCCCACATTATCGTTACTTTTCCAACTTCCTGTATAACTTTACTTGGTACATGCTCATACCAGTTCTCTGTACTTCATATTAGTATTTACGGAATAAGAGCCAATGAAGGTACACACACACTTTATCATGGTGGCGCTTGTATTCTTTTTGTGCAGGTTCTCACATTCACTTACCAAGTGGGTCACATTTCCCACACTCTTTCAATAGAGTCCGCATTTCTGGGTGTCAGAAGTTTTATAGATATTATACTTCACTGAATTGGTAGTGAGAGCCTGTTCTTGTGCAGCAATGATCAGCCTTTTGGTGGTACGCACCAAATCACCTCGTTCATAATGCAGCCCCCGATGCTGTATTATCCTTAACGTCTTGTGTACTCCTTTCAAATTGCCCATATGGATTTACAAATAGGTTGCATAAATGTCTGTGCACTGGGATCACCCTAGAAGAAAGGCCGCTTAATCAACGACCTCAAGTCACAAGGTATGGATGCCGTTAGGATAAACAGGTTACAGAACACATGATCTAGCATCTATGTTCAACAATTTTGGGATCTACGTATCTCTTAGTCAGCTTGGAATGGGAGGTAGTGTGGTATTGCTGTGTAGGAAAAGCCTGGATGTCGAGGTACGGACGATCATCCTGTACCTAGATTTTAAGTTCGTAGTCCTGGATGTGAGCAATAGCAAAGGGTTGGCGTATACACTAGTCTTTGCGTACTCCCCAACTCGGTCTAGGCATCCAGATTTTTTTAGACGTTTGGAGGTTTTCCTTGAAGCGGGTCGCGAGATTTAGAGGATGTCATGGATAGATTTCTTTAGGATAGCGAACGTCTGTGCATTATCGAACAGTTTATCGAAAAAAAAAAAGCACCAACATTTTACTTAAACCTTCACTAAAGTCTTGTAATCTGCATTCAACGAAGCGTTGGTTCTAAAATTATCTATCTAGTCCCTCGTTCCTATTTTTCGAGTCATTTTACAGCACCACCACAACGCAACAGCTTACAAAACTGGGGATATCTCCCGATCCGTTGTTAGTTGTAGTAAACATCTACCAGTAGATCCCCGAACAAATCTTGCACCGGAAGACAAGACTCGACGAGTAGACTATCCAGTCGCGGAGACATTTTTCTTACGCAATCACTCATCGATTCCCGTATGTGTTCGACTCTAACTTGTATTTCGCAGAAGTCCGCACTTCTAGTCAAAAGGCGCGCAATGCTGCTGATGTAGGAGGTAGAGTTTGTCCTGTCACTTACAGTTCGGCAAACGCCGTTCAAATTCTGCACAGGTCTGCTTGAGTTTGAGTAGCGTGTACCTGTCCTAGGTCGAATTAAGGCTTTGTCGCCACGTTGCACCTCAGCCATTCGGGAGCATTGAATAGCTTCCATGCGCTTATGTCTTAGCATACGTGCCTTAGCTCTGACAACGCAAACTTCGTATTTGGCATCGAAGGATTGATCAAAAGCCAATCTTGCCGGTAACAAGTCGGCCGCTATGCTTCTTCTAAATGCCTCTTCTTGCTTCATAACTAAGTCTCTCTCTCTCTCCAAGATTTCTCTGAAGCTAAACTCTATTAAACCGTACCGTTTCTACTATTTTGGGGGTCATCCGCCATAAGTAGTTGACGATTTCAACCGACAACCTCCGATGTACTAACTTGCTAATCCGGTCTCTGAAAGCTTGACGCTCCAGGAAATACGCATTCAGCTTTCGGTATCCGAGGCGTTGCTTGTGGATTCTGTCTCAGTCGAGGTACAGAATTCAAATTTGTGGTTTGATTAACCGACGACTTTAGATTGTTGACAACGTATGCTACTTCAAGTATCTCTGGAAGTGAAGCAGCAGAGTACCTCTTCGAGATATAGGTAACGACGTCGAGGTTTCGTTAGTAGTCTTAATGATGTCACAAGGGCAGATGGAAAGCGAAGATGGAAAATTTTGCGATATGCTGTCATGCGAGATCACAGTAGATATATGCCCTAATGTCGCGGTAAGAAGACAAAATAATTGTAGTACTGTGTTCAGTAGAGTTTGCCGAGAGAAAGAACTTAAACATTAGAATCTTTTGTAAACGGTTCGAGTGTTACATATTTACAAACAAAATCTTTTACATGCTTTCAAGAAAAAGAAAACTAAATCACACCTGTTGCTGGTCGTAGCCCGACACCTAGCAAAACTCTTAAATCAGTCAACAAAAATTGCCCCGTTCTCATTACTACGAGAGGACCAATATGAGAGCATAGGTCTTTCGCACCTCTCTCCTCTCTTGCAGTGGGTACAAGTTGAGAAACATTTCGTGATATCTTTTGAATAGCACAAAACAATATTGAATTTCACTCACATAAAACCTCAATCACAACAAGATATGAACATAGGGACTGAATTAAGCAACAATACAAATGATCCACAGAAAAATTAATGCTGTTTTTATTCTGCAGTCAATGGTAGGTAGATTGTAAAAGCAGACAT
>NC_142929.1:141639662-141642162 GCF_046866305.1 Octopus bimaculoides
GACCACGTGTGTGGAGCAGGATTCAGCTGCATGGCATTCCCCTGGAATGAGTCAGAAGTGGTTATCGGAAATGTCAATGACTTCACAAAACCTTATTCCGCACCCCCTAATTCCTCCGATTTCATTCTCATGTGTGGAGCAGGGTTGAAAAAAATGCTAACCCCACTGTACCCACATGTCCGACCTGGTGAAGGTCAAATAGGTGTTCAAAGACCTTCGCAAGGACGCAGGGAGAGACACATGCAACACATTCTGGAGCTTGTTTGAGGACGTGATGGAAGCTTGGGTGGCTAATTTGAGCAATGTATCTGCAAAGCATAATCTAGTTGATCGTTAAAATAATTTTGTTTCCGGATGTAATATTTTGTTTACTTCTTTTATGAAAATTGTCAAATTTAGCCCGAAAATCCTGTCTAATTGCGAATCATTAGCATAAGTGACCGGATTTAAATGCAGTCTGATTGTATGGGTTGTAAAGTTATTTATTTTCTTTTATTTTTATAATTGCTCTGAACGAATAATTAGTTCAATCGTTGGAGATAATCTAATTACCACGAAAGTTTATCAGTTTATCAATTTACTCTTCTAAGAATGTTCCGTTAGCAAAGAAGTAAGGATTGAACTTCTATAATGAGCAATAGATATTTTGTGGTTAAATCTTAAGTCGCAAAGTATATTTCTTCCTACTTGAATACGAGTTTTTCGATAGACTTAAAACAGACAGAATGCATTTCTCCATATATTCAGCTACTACACAATAACTGAAAGTAGATGGTGCTCATAATTTAAAACAGTAAAAATTCTTTGAAATAAATTTAATAGCTTGACATGCTGAATTTAAAGTTTTTAATGAACACATCATAAGGGTTTCACATTTCACATGGCAGTATAAATTGATAAGAAAAAAAAGTAGAAGCGAAAGAAAATTATACTTGCTAGTGGCATTAATTGCTGGTTCGTTAAATATATTTCATCTCATTGATAATTGGATGCTACTAGGATGTTAAAAGGTGTTAGCTGTGTTTTAGAGGAATTAAATTGTTAATTGTCTGATTAATTGCAGTTGCAGTGGCTGTATGTAACTTAGTTTTAAAATAATTGAAGATACTACACAAAGCGTATATTTTGTTCTCAGAAAACGATGACACTATTATAGTCTCATTTTGTGAGTTAAGTATTTATGTAAAATGCCAAAAGTATGGGAGTAATTGGAGTCACGAGTAAAAGTCCCTGCTGGAGGATTATAAATTGGAGCCTCTTTTTTCAAAAAGTTGTTACCTTTAAACAGACACATTTTTAACTGATTGTCGCGAAATTTATTATTCTAAGCAATATTTATATTTATTGATTTTTCCATTAGTTTAGATGTATGTTGTTACCTCGTGTACAAAATTCTCTGAGGTTCTCTCCATTTGAAATCCGAAGTGAAACTTAATGAATATATTCCAATTTCACTATATATATATATATATATATATATATATATATATATATATATATATATATATACATATACTCAATTTGCACCAACACGTGCGCATGTGTGTGTATTACTGATTGGACGAAAGTTTCAGTTATAAGTTTTAGTAATATACATAATTCTGAGATAATGAGTAAAAAATCGAATAGTCTGATTTAAGTACTAATTTAAGTATTAAAAATACTTTGAATAAATTCATACTTCTAATCATTCAATTCATTACCTCTGCCTTATCGAAGGCGAATGTATTGCTTTTCAGTAGAGTTTGTTTGCTTGGTTGAACGAGATATCTCAAGAACCTCGGGATGGATTCGAATGAAACTTTCAAGGATGCTTGGCCTCGTAACTGGCACGAACTGATTAGATACTGAGATCGATCGGGTGCCGGAGAAGGATTCTGAATTATTTTTCCCGTTTATATATATATACTTATTTATTCAGATCGGTCGGGTTCATTTTTAGTATTCTCGTTTGTGAAATCGGTCGAGTTTATTTCAGATATTCTCATTTTAAAGATCATCTCCGGCTAATCATCGAGAGGACGTTGGTGTTGTCTTGGCGGAGGTTTGCACTCTCTGAGTGCTCTTCTTGATGATGGTTTTGAAATTTGAGATATTCAATGAATTATAAAACAAAAATAAAACTCCAAAATACGCATGTCTTATCTATACATCAATGATGAGATTGGTAACTCGACCGATCAGTAGAGAGATAAGTGACAACAAATTTTTGGTAATGTATATTGATATAATATAGGTATTGAATACACAGTCGATGATCAACGATAGTACCTCCGTAATACAAGCGAGCACTTTTTTTTTACTTCGTAGATAGACATATCTCATACCCGAGAAGAGATACAAGTGTTGCAGCTCACGTGAGTGAAGCAGACATATTTGAGGTTTGCTTCCCCAGCCTATGCTCAGGGGTGACAATTTGTATGTGACAATTCGCATAAATTAGGCGCTATTTAAAAGCATGTGTACAAATATAAATAAAACAAAATAAAAATTTATTCAA
>NC_142929.1:141647162-141667162 GCF_046866305.1 Octopus bimaculoides
GAACTTTAAAAGAGAATCATTTTTATAATATGCTTATACAAACTTTCGATTATATACATACTCTGTTGACGATATATACAAGAAAAGGAAGAGTAGCTTATTTAATTATCTAGCAAATCTCAGCGAATAGTGTTATTCATTAATAATATTGGGTTGGTGTATAATTATTGTGGCGTTTTTTTCAACAAATTGTATTCAGCAAAAACATCTTTAAATGACAGTCTGTCCGTATGCCAAGCAAATGGGAAGCAGTGATTGAAGCAGATGGGGAATATACTCCGGAATAATCATCTAAAGATGTTTCTGTTACATGTTGAATACAATTGTTGAATAAAATTTGTTGAAAAAAAGCTGCAATAATTATGTACGAACCGAAGAGAATTAAAGAGCATATAAGAAACTTTATTATAGATAATAGAATACAGGCAGTATGGACTAATGTCAAAAAGATTGCCTTGCAGTAATTTGGTCAAAGGTGACCAAATTCTTATGAATGAAATTAGTACACGGAAACATTATAGAAACCCGCTGGACATATTTTACTTGTAAGACAAAGGCCAAACGTATTTACAAAATCTTTAATTCTGATTATAGTTTACACAATGTGTGTATGTACATTGAAATACTCAGCTTCTTACATAATAAGCACGAGTCACAGTTAATCCACGATCATATCCAAGTAAAATATGTCTGTTTAACATGTGTACTTCCCACTAAAAGAAGTCTATGAAAATATATACTCACTGACAGAAACAAATACACATAAACACACACACACACTCATGACAGGAAAACTTTCAATAATTTCCCCCCATGTACGTTTCCCTGATGTGTTTGATTAGAACCTCTGCATTGGATGTTTCAAGTACAATTGGATGCTAAGCTACAGCAAATACACTTGGGGACATTGTTATTGCATTATATTACAGCGATTAAGGCGGTGAGCAGGCAGAAACGTTAGCACACCGGCCGAAATGCTTAGCGGTATTTCGTACGCCGTTACGTTCTGAGTTCAAATTCTGTCGAGGTCGACTTTACTTCTCATCCTTTCGAGTTCGATAAATTAAGGGCCAATTACGCACAGGGGTCGTTGTAATCGACTTAATCCTTTTGTCTGTCTTTGTTTGTCCCCTCTATGTTTAGCCCCTTGTGAGAAATAAAGAAATAAGAAACGTTAGCACGTCGGGCGAAATTCCTAGAAGTATTTCGTCTGTCTTTAGGTTCTGAGTTGAAATTGTGCCGAGGTCGACTTTGCCTTTCATCTTTCAGGGTCGATAAATTAAATATCAGTTGCGTACTGGGCTCGATCTAATGGACTGGTCCCCTCCTTAAAAATTTCGGGCTTTGTACCTGGAGTAGAAAAAATTATGTTACAGAGATTAAGACGGTGAGCTGGCAGAATCGTTCGTACGCCCAGCTAAACGCTTAGCGGTATTTCGTCTGTATTTACGTTCTGAGTTCAAATTCCGCCAAGGTCGACTTTGCTTTTCATCCTTTCGGGGTCGATAAATTAAATAACATTTGCGTACTTGTGTTGATTTAATCGACTAGCTAACTCCCCCGAAATTTCGGGCTTTCGGCCTTGAGTAGAAAAGATTATATTACAGAGATTAAACAAATCAGACTGGAAGATTGTGATCTTTGAAATCATACTCACGTCTAATCAGTAAGTATCGTGATGTCAAGTGATTTCCTTCCCTACGTCGTCAGATTGAAAACAAAATATATCAGACTGCAGCTAGCATGCAGAGGCGTCATATATATTTTGATAAGACGTATAACTTGTTTGCGGATAAAGCAAGCACGGTACGACTAATTGGATTGGAAAGATGATGTGATTGTTCGCTTACAGGTATCATTAGTCCTTCCATTATCTGGATTAATGAAGCGCGTATTTGAAGAGAGCTCGCTTGATACACACAGCAAATAGCCGTTCTGGAAAGAAGGCCTATCTAAATATAAAATATCATCTGATATCGATGTCCACATCTGCTGTCAGGGTAACGTTTAGGTTTCAAAGCATTGTATAATACCAAAAGCTTTCGTAAGACCACTGCTAATTTGTCATTACACTGTTAAGAGAAATTACTGAGGCAAATATATCGGAAACTCCTCTAGAATTGCCTTCAAATTATATTACAAAAATATACAGAAATATAATACTGTCAATATTGATTCACACAGAGAATCCTGTATCTAAATACACATAATATATATATAAGCAGTTAATCATACTCAATGTGCAAGGTAGCAGGGCGTGCATTAATAAATCTTTGTGGCATATAATGGAATAATTGCCATATTAAATGAAACTATCATGAGCATCCATATATAAATACCTTAGCTAAAATTGTGAGCTGTTAAAGGATCTCGAATTTAATGAAATAGTAAAACTATTTAGTACAGTGTGGGTGTACTTCTGTATTACAATAGATCCTTGAATTCTGAGACATTTACCCTTTACATTTCGGAATTTCGAGGCCAATATATCTCTGGCCAGAAAGATAATGTTTGAAAACTGCTGGAATTTTTCTTCGAAGCACAATACAATTTGAGATGGTGAGTATCCAGAATATAACCAAAGGATTTCAGGGTCTCTGTCATTTGTGACATGTACGAAATGAAATTTTGAAATACGACCGTGTGGAATTTGTAACGAACAGTTGTTCATTATCAAGTACATATGTGAGGAAGATATGGACGAAATGAACTTCCGATCTGAACCCGGAATCCCTGCATGTTGTAGATAACCCAAGAACTAAGATAGGATTGTTCGGTAAAAATTAAAATCAAGCAAACAAAATGTTTTCAATTGCAAAATAT
This sequence comes from Octopus bimaculoides, assembly GCF_046866305.1. Classification (NCBI taxonomy): domain Eukaryota; kingdom Metazoa; phylum Mollusca; class Cephalopoda; order Octopoda; family Octopodidae; genus Octopus; species Octopus bimaculoides. The sequence continues at coordinate 141,649,986 of NC_142929.1, forward strand.
TCTTTTTTAATATATATATATGAATATATTTACGAGAGTAAATATTAGACTGAATGAACCGGTGATGCCTCTATCCACAGACATGGGTGGTAGAGACATTGCTTCCGATGAGTGAAACCGATAACACCTCTCAAATAATTCTAAGGCACATACCAAGACAATTTCAAAGCTAGTCTATTTTATTCGTGTCGAGAGTATTAAGATAATTTGCTGGATCTGCGTAAACGCGGTTATAAGTAATAAGATAAAATTCAATGCATGGCATAACAGAGAAAGTGCGTGCTCTCGGACTAGATGGTGGTTCTCCTTTGCATTTTGAGTATTTGACAAAGGTGTTGGGTAGAAAGCGGTGTAGCGAACAATATAGAATTTAATTTCTACCTTGCGGATTCTGTGCAAACATAACCCATGTGAATTTCAGCAGAAAAGCATTAACTGACAGACACTGATTGTTTATCGAAGTATATACTCTGTAACAAATATCTCAAGTATTTCAAACGTAAGTTATTCACTTACTATACCGTGCAAAACTAGTGCAACAGTCAGCAAAAGTAGGATAAGTATAGGCGGGTGATTGAAGAATTGTATGTGAATTTAGCCAGTGAAGTTAATGAAATAAAATGGTAACAAACACGTTTCTCAATGTTTTCGGCGGAAAGAAACACATTATAGATAATATGACCGATGCTGCACACGATTGGATGACGAGCTGGCAGAAGCGTTAGCACGACGGGCGAAATGGTTGGCGGTATTTCGTCCGTCTTTACGTTCTGAGATGAAATTCCAGCGAGGTCAACTTGCCTTTCATTCTTTCGGGGGTCGATAAATTAAGTACCAGTTGCGCACTGGTTCGATCTAATCGACTGCCCCCCCCCCCCCCCAAAAAAAAAATTGGCCCTTGTGCCTAGAGTAGAAAAGAATACCACCAACATAGGCATTCCCGTGAAAAAACAATGCTGGACATTAATATTCTTATTATCATCATTACTACTATGGCGGCGAGACGGCACAATCGGTAGAACGCCGGGCGAAATGCTTAGCAGTATTTTGTCTTCCACTACGTTCTGAGTTCAATTTCCGATGAGGTCGTCTTTGCTTTTCATCCTTTTGGAGTCGATGAATTAAGTACCAGTTGCGTACTGGAATCGATGTGATCGACTGTCCCCTGCCCCAAGATTTTTTGCTTTTAATAGTAGAAAGGGTTGTTATTATTATAGTTATCTTTACGATTGTTATTTTAATTCTTTAAAAGCAAGTTTGCCGAAACTCTTGGAGTGTTGCATGAGTTGCAGACTTGCTACTAACAGCCTATACTGTGTCCTTCTCTGCTATATAATACTTTGCTGATTATTTTGGCCTTCACTCTCCACATTGAGTAACAAGCTTCTCAAACAGTGTTGCAATTCAACTGTTCATGCTTTATTTCTGTTATGCTTATCCTATTTGTCCTGCATGAACATTTTTATCATCGTTTTACCATGTCATTTCATAATTTCGTTTTGGCTTGGATTTTAGCTACATTGCAGGTTTTGCCGCTTTTAGCTGTTCTTAACTGTTAGATATTATGACGTTTGCTTTGTATTTTTTCGGCATTCTTGAAGTAGATTTTGTTTTACTCACACATTTAGCTATCTGTATCAGTTTTCCTTGTATATAAACCAAATATTTCTATAGTCGAACAGTGCGTAATAGGTAGTGTTTTTTAGTTGCATTAAGCCTTTCCCACTTTATATTTGCTGTATAAATAAACTTTCGTATGTCAGATTTTGGGTACTGCATTCTAAATTCAATCATTTCTTTCTTTTTTTTTTTTTGTTCTGTCTAGGTTTTGTTTATTTGGTGTCCAGTTCACTACATTATATTTGTAACTCATAACTAGGAGAGCTACAGTTTTTTGATGTCAATTATCTTATTTCTCGTTTTAACTCTGTTTTCGGTATTAACCTAATTCATCTCTAATATTTCTTCCGTATTTTTATTTCATTAGCGCGTGCTGATCACTATCTACTTGATTGATTCGCAGGTATTCTTATGTCAGAGTTTAGTCTAGCTATATATATTTCTTTCAGTTTCTTTATCTATCATAATATGATACTGACGTTCCTAAATAGCTTTCCCCTCTTCAACGTTGCTTAGGCACATTGTTTTAAGGAGAATCTGATATTGATTCTCTTTTGATAAGCCCGTGTAGTGTCTGTAGAAATGTTTCCAGTTGTTTACCATTTACAGCATACAATTTGAGATTATTCAAGTACAAGAGTTACCACAGTAGCCGTTCTATCCACATCCGGTTCTTTTAAGGATGCCTATTAATGGTGTCAAAGCTAGACGGAAAAGGAGTGCAGAAAATGAGTATGTTGAAACATTCCCTTTTCGCCCTCAAACAGCAGATGACGTAAATAGTTCTTTCATTAGAGAACAACAGATATATCAATTGATCCTTCAAAGATTTTACATAGAAACGACCAACATCAAAGAAAAGCGAATATTTTAAGGCACTATTCGGTCATGGATTTTAAACATTCTATTGATAGAGACTACCAATTAATATAACTTTTGTAATTATTTACAGTAAAAATACGTGTCACTTTTTGAAGTGTTGTCTATCTATATTTGATATAATTGGTTCTTAGTACTTGCACTTGTGCAGCACAGATTATAGCCTCCGTTTCCGGTTATAATTATTATTATGGTTCAGTAATTTTATTTGTATAACGTGCTTTCACTGCTGTAGTTTGCTGTGATGCTCTTATGGTTACTGTATTAAAAGTGTTTTGCGTAGGATGTGTGCTGTGCCCAGTAGTGCAATTTTCTGTATGTTATATATATTTGTAAGTCCTGGTGTTTCTGTTATGTATTTGTCTGAATATCTTTTTATTATACATAAGGCACCTACTATGATAGAAATTGTTTCTGTTTTTAGATTCCACATTCGAGTTACCTCTATTTCCAGTTTCTCCATTTCTTTTAAAGAAAAGTTGTCATCTGCTGGTATTGATACATCAATTAGGAAGCATTTTTTCTTAATTATCTCCCGCAACTATATTTGGCCTATTGACCTTAATTTCTCTATCTGTGTGTATTGGCATGTCCCAGAGTATTATTATTATTTTTTTTTCTTTTTACGTGCTTTCACTGCACTACCGAATGTAGCTCTATGTGCCTTGTGTATATGCTGTTGTTTGTTGTTCTGTTCCTAGATTCACTGTATTGAAAACGCTTTACGTAGGTTGTGCGTGGTGCCCTGTAAGGCTATGTTGTGTATGTTATATACATTCGTAAGCCCTGGTGTTTTGATTATGTATTTGTCTGAATGTTATAGGGGAATATCTCTGTTTATAAGCTCCACATTAAGGTTATCGCTATTTACAGATCTTCGTATTTTCAGTGCTTCTCCATTTCGTTTATAGAGATACGTTGTTATCTGTTGATATTGATCCATCTATTATTATTATTATTATTTTTATTATTATTATTATTATTATTATTATTATTATTATTACCACCACCACCACCACCACCATCATCATCATCATCATCATAATCATCATCATCATCGTCATCATCATCATAATCATCATCATCATCATCATCATCATCATCATCATCATCATCATCATCATCATCATCATCACCTTCATCTTTATTATTATTTACAATACGTTAAAGTATCGTAATATCAACGGAGAAAGAAGGAATAAAGCAAATTATATATTCTGTACAACGATATAATGGGATATCTACAGAGATTAACGTTATATGTGGTGTAATTCAGATTGTTTATGCATTATTTATTCATCTACTGATATAGTGTTACAATCAAAAAGAAATTAATTGTGTTTTCTTTCCTTTTTTATCATATGTGGTTATCCTTGCTTACCAAACATAAAACAGAAATTCCTGGAAATTAATTATAAATGATATTTTACGAGTTTATCTACAAAACATATATGTTGCCAATTCGGCTTATTTCGTTTTACATTTTAAGGACAGAGGTTACAAACTAAAATTAAAGACTTACGTCTATAGCAGCGTGGGTTTTATGTTTTGTCTCATAAAGTAGATTGTGTCAAACAGCCATAAAAAAGAGACTCAGCTACCTGCTGATACTTTATTCTTTTGCCTAAAATAGAAGTGCTAATGTAAGTTGAAACAAATGTTTTGATGACGTATGTTTATATCATAATATTGATAATTTTATCATCTGCAAAACAAGATGGTTTTAATATAAGTGTAAATATATGTGCGTTTCTATGCGTGTGTCTATGTACGTGTGTGTGTGAATGCGTTCGTGTGTGCGTGTGAGTGTATTTGTGTGTGAGTGAATTTGTCTGTATGTTCGTGTGCCTGTGTATGGAGTGGTTGAAACAAAGTGTTTTTCGAACCTTGTCCTGGAAGATTTCGTATGGAGAACATCTACTAATTTGCAAATGGACACTCGTCGGTTCACTAGAACCAAATCTCGCAGTGTTCGGGGCTGGTCGGCCTTTTGCACTCCCTCCTGGTACTTCACGACTGTCTCACCAATTTAAAATATTCAATCTCTTCGTTCATACACCTAGGTGGTATGCCAATGGTGTATTGAAACCCTGCAATGTCTATCAGACTCTTATAACCAATCAGTGAAAGAGATGGGGGCTACTGATCTCTATACCACCTTGGTGCACAGAGTAAACGGAGCGTCCATGTTGACTCTCTAACACAAGAAACAAAAATGTCACGATCGAAATGAAACCTCGTTTCCTTAAATAGACGAGTTCCCCATCAGTATGCGGGTCCTGAATTCTAATTATATATTCATACATACGTAAATGCATACATATATTTATATATACATGCAAACATACACACACACACACACACACACACACACACACACACACACGCACGCACACACACACATACGCACACACACACACACACACACACACACACACACACACACACACACACACACACACACACACACACACATATATATATATATATATATATGAGGATAATATTGTTCAAAATGATATTAGTGGTTTAGGATGCGTAAACAAAATCTGATGAGGGTAAAAATGATCGGTTAATAATTAAAGGTGTTAATAGGCAGCAGCGACCTGATAGCATGGCCATGAAAAATGACCAAACCACAAGTTTTCACTTAAACACAGAGGTGAAATCGGGCAAATAAACAAAAACCCTAAGACACCCGAACTAACGACGAAAATAATCGAAATTTGAAAACGTCAGTCATAGCATGTGTGTGTCTTGGTGTGTCAACGTGTCTGTGAGTGTTTGCAATGCTGACACAAATAGTGTAATCTTCGAGGTTCGAAATTCCGTTGCTTCAATAAACATGTATTTCTGCCTGTCCATTGAACGTTGTATTTTTATACCTTCCACAATTTCCCTCGTTTCAAACACAATGAATTAAACACGTACACGCGTGACAGCACACACACACACACACGCATACACACATACACATACACACACACTAAACACACTCAACTATACATACACACCCACACAAGGAAATTTGCAGATGAAGCGGATGTCGTTTTGATAAAAATCTTCGTAGTATTTCCAGTTTCAGTAAGCTGTTTCTATTCATTAGTTTCACAACAATTATCTTCTTACGTATCTCGCACAATAACTGCATATTATCCAAAACATAATTAAAATGCTAATAGAAATTTTAGTTTTAAATGCCTTTGCTTTATAAAAGAACTTTGGCGAAATGTTTATCATAGAATTACACAAGTTTGAAAAGTTGTGTCTAGTTTTAGACGGTGAGAATCATAATTTCATGCATATTTACTTCAGTGCTCTTATTATATTTCACTAACTTTTCTAACGGGGGCGTCCATTTGTTTGGTGGTGTTACCACATCTAGTCAGGTATTCGAGAAAGATTGACGCGTTGGTATTGAGGTGTTCCTTCATTCATACGTGGAGTGGCCGTAATGTGCTACCGATGTAATAGCTGTTGCATTTGGTGCATCGTGTCTGGTACACTGATCATCTTAGTGTTGCGAATGGGATAATCGGCCAGTGTAGAGGGCTGCTGTTCTGCAAGTGGCCACCTCGTTCATAAGTGTTTAAACAGACCTTAATGGGCCAGTAGGATGTCGAGTCCTTCGCTGTAAATTGTATTCTCATTGAGGTGGGGAATGTTATAGAAGCAGGACTTACAGATATTCCCCTACCGACGTTTCACGGCCTGCGTTCAAATATGGAGTTAGTGACGGACGTCGGATATACGTAGGCGAGAATACCTATCGGAACTGAATAGCATGCGCGATGAGGTTGGGGTTGTCCCTGCATCAATCATATATCCAGGTAATCTCGTTATGCACACACATGCATACTCGACGTCCTAACGTTGCGTTGGATATAAAGTTTACTATTTAGTGTTAACACTGCTTCTGTCATTAAAAATTATCTGTTCACAAACCTGCCCGCTCTCTACGAGTCCAGTGCAGGAAAATCCACAATCATTTTATATATTATGAGCAGTGAGATTTCACTGGTATGCGAAGAGGGGGCACCTACTGCTGCTGAAGACACTCAGTACGCTGAAATCATGTGATCAGACAGTTCTGGGTTACTTAACAGGCGATTCACATCTTCAAGTGATACCTGTACGTGTGCTGTTATGCACCATGCGTTGTTATGAGATGACGTCTCAGGGCAAGTACCGCGGTATTCGGCGTTCGAAGAAAACATTCGTGTGAATTTGTATATTAAGAATGTATTTTGAGATTGGCACTAGTAATTATATATATATGTGGTGAAGCAACTGTTGCTGATCCCTTAATTATGTATATATATATATATATATATATATATATATATATATATATATATGTGTGTGTGCGTGTGTGTGTGTGTGTGTGTGTGTCTGTGTGTGTATGTGTGTGTGTGTGCGTGTGTATGAGCCCGCGCATGGCCATGTGTGTATGCATGTATATATAAATATACACTTATATATGTACATATATGCACACATATACGCACATACCCGCGCATACGCACATATATATTGTTCTATCGCCAAATGTTATGACCATACTAATCTGCACTATAACCGTGTAGTACAAATAAAATATAAAACGAAGCAGGGTAACAACAACGTAAGAATCCGGTAAACTCTCCACGAAATATAATCGAACAAGCAAACGATATTCCGACAAACTACCAAAACGACACCTTACGACTTCCTGTGATTAATGCCTTCTCTCCGTCATCTCAGTAAGACCGTTACACTTTATAGTTGTTAGGTTAGAATATTCTCGCAGGCGGTGTCGTGACTTTCGCCACAACATCTCCCCTTTTGAGATTTCGACTTCCGTAAGAAACGAAATTTATTTTAATTCATTTTTATTATTTTTTGTTTCCAGAAACTCTTTTTTTTGAGAGAGAGATTTTGTTTCCCTACGGAGTCAATACCGTTTTCACTTAGGAATTATATCGAAATGTTCAGTCTCTGTACGATTTGTATTACTGCTCCATCTAGGTTTAAACTCTTTTGGCGCTGACACATCAAACAGGTCGTATATCACTTCCACTGGAATTCCCTTCCTTTTTCCCATATGTCTATTTCTTCATTGATTTAGAAGTGGTTTATGATCGCATCGTTAGACTTTTATTAAATACATCATGTTTGCAATTCTTTTAGTCACTATACCGTCTTCCCAACCTCCTTTACCGTTCTTATATACTTTGAAATTGACTTTGCCTCCCACATCAAAATGTCTTATTGAATTCTTTGTATTTCCCCTGAAGTTTTTTTCTTTGGCAGCAATTTATCGAAGATACATTTTATCTTCCGAACATTAGCTCTCCAGGTGATTTACCTGAACTGGTATTCGATTTGAGCGTTATTCTATACACCCATAAGAACTGAATTAGCGCTTACTCATTTCCTAACTAGTCCCATGTTCATTCAGTGCCGGCTTAAATGTCTCAACGAATAGTTCTGCTTGCTCATTTGATCTCGGGTGTTAGGGCGGGGTAAAAATGTGGTTGATTGCATGCATTTTGCAGGAAATTTTGAAGGATCTTGTAAATTGTGTTCCATTATCCGATAGTATGGTCCCCGGAACACCGTATAGAGCAAAAGGGTTGTGTAGGAACTTTATTTTTACCTTCGAGGCTGGTTGATTTACCTACATACGTCCAGCTACTTGGTAAATCTATCAACAATGATCAAGTAGTACGCGACATTCACCGGTCCTGCCTAGTCTACATGTCGCCCGGATTACGGACTATCAGTCTTAGGTCACGATTGGTATATCACCGGTGATACCTTGGCTATTAGCGCAGTAAAATTATCTTTGAGTTAATTAGATAGAATCCTGATTTCGGCCAGCGACTTGTGTGAGAACGAGATCAACCGCACAAGATTACAAACAGATCAGATTTCTGATTCAAAACAACTTCTCCTCAATTCCCCACTGATCACTGACCAACAAACAACAAATTTAATTCAGCTCGCTTGGAGTGAAGCTATTTGAATGACCCTAAACAGAAAATTATATCCGGTTGGATATGCAAGTGCCCATAACCTACGCATTGGAAACACGTGTAAGACTCATAACCATAAACATATGCTGTATGACGTTGTAAAATAAAAGGAAATGCAATTATCAGGATGTACCAGTCTCAATATTCTTTATCATTATAACTATTGCTAATATACACTCCGAATAATATTACTATTCAGTGAAGCGAACGTGGATGTACCCATCGGAGGAAATTACAGCGTGAGTGACAACTCCTAATCGTCACAGTCTTTGAATAGTAATCCATGCCTCCATGCCAACAGTCGTAACCTGAAACGTGACTGAGAGCTACTACGGTATCTACTCGAACGATATACCCCACCAAATTCACATTAATATATGTACACACACACACACACCCACACACATATATATATTACATTACCACTCAATTTCTCTCATATATTTCTTTATAAAATGGCAAAAGATAAAACCTGTATTGAATACATTTTTCTACTAGTATACTTAACAATTATGGCAGTTCTGCTTAAACTTCAGAACAAATCTAAATAGATAGAGCTTCCTGTATTTTACAGCCGCCCTGAAGATAGTTTTATCTCTCTTTACTTATAATACCTTTCAAGTAGATTATTGAAAACATTACAGACATTTAATTTACACTTACATGAAAATCTTGAATACTTTCAAATGTTTCATGTTTATTCAGATGAAGAACTACTTTCAAGTATTGTGAGAATAACAAAAAAAGTTATTTTTAATTAGAGATCTACGCTAAATGTTTGGAAGAACTATCTCGATTTTGAAGTTAAACAGGGTGACGCTTGACTCAGTCATACAGCACAGAATAAGTATTTACATTCTTAGATCACGAAGTGTGGTTCGTTGATCTATGTAAATACGCGACGTTGAATTATAGGAACGGATTAAAGGAATTTCTCTAGCGTAATTTGCTCAACTCTACAATTTTCTTTTGCAGTCCATGTACCGTTTGATATGAACATCCTATGGAAATATTTAGTATCAAATGAGTGAAATTACCTGATATAAAAGAGTTGAGTTTTGTAGCTGTATTTATTCCACTTCTTAAATTGCTTTTAATTATTGTCGCGTAGAGTTTGTATATTTAGATAGCGCCGTATTTCAGCTTCTAGAATGCTAGATAAGTTCACACATCTTGATAAAGATCCTGTTATAGAATTCTCAGCTGGGAAATAATCATAGATATTACTTGCTCTACGATGTTGCTTAGTCGATCGAATTCTGTTATACACAGACAATTTGTGAATATTTCTTTATGAAATACTAACAATATGCAAACACATTTATCGAATGGTAAACAATAGGACTTTTCAGTGTCGGTCGATCTCCTCACGGCATCAAAAATTTTCCTTCCAGCAGCTAATTCACCTGAAGAAACGAAACACATATATTTAGTGCAGTATCAGCGATGTTAATTACTCAGATCTTCCATTTACGAGCAAAAATTACGACTCAAATTAGTTTAAACTATTTAAAGTAGTAATTTTTTAATATCTTATTCGACCAGAATAGTCTTTATTGTGCTTAACACCCAACAGGGAACTGTGTAATATATATAGATAATTTTGGTGGTATCACAATTCTTATGTACAAACATGTCGCAAATTCTGCTTTGTTTGTCTCGTTAAATGGAGTAAAATATTAAGCACTGATGAAAATCCTATGATTCCCTCAAAACATATATGGGTGTTTCACTCATCAACTCACGTATATCAATTTTCAGAAATAAGACAATGAATTTTAACATCCTCAGACGAGAACACGAGACACCGTCTTCAGCAACACCAGGTAAAATGAAACCATACGCATCAAGCGTATAATACTACATGTTTTATAAAATGAAATAATAAATGCGCCCTTTTAAAGCCTAGCAAGGCTCATGGGCCCAGTTCCCTGGTTTCAATGGCGTATGTGTTCTTCAGCTGGACGGGACGCCAGTCCATCGCAGCGTTACTCATTTTGCCAGCTGAGTGGACTGGAGCAACGTGAAATGAAGTGTTTTCCTCAAAAACACAACGCGTCGACCGGCCCAGGAATCGAAACCACAATCTTACGATCATGATGCTGACACCCTAACCACTAAGCCTCGCGCCTTCACGCACATTTTATACAGGAAGAAATAAAGTTTCATGTGTGAGAAGTCATATTCCGCTTTTTTTAAAGGAAAATGACTCACTAATTACATTAATCAATGAACAAAGTTTAGCATATTTTAAATGCTCAACAAATGGTTTAAAATACCCATTACATTTGTTACTATATTTTTAAACAGGTGCCTAATATTACACATGGAGGCGGTAAAACTGTTGATTAACAGGTTGTTGAACTACGAAGAAACATATTCATAAAAGACAGTACTTACTGACGCAAACGAAAAGAGAATGCGATAACTGTTCAGTGTTCTTAAATGTTTGAATAGGTGTTCATAGACATTGCGTTTCTTTGAAACGCAACATACAATCACTGTCTCTGATCAAGTCACTTATCAAACAAGTAAAAATTATAAATACGAAGAATAATTTTCTTAGCATTTACGTGCACATGCTGCTAGAGATTTCTTTAGGTTAGAGAAAATGAAGACTAGTGAAAATATTGATTTTTCTGTTAACTACGCCAAATTCAATCTGCACAAATACATTTCCTGAGCGTATGTTATTAATCTGTTAAATGTATATCAGTTGGCTCTCGTTGCAAATTAAACAAGGAATTACAATATTACTACAACAAGATATCTGCCGTTGCATCGTTCTGTTTACATGTCTAGATTGACCAGGTATTGAAATATGTTATATAGCCAATCCCGTTTCCTACTTATATGGGTATGTATTCAATTTTATTAGTCTGCATAATGTCAATGAACGCAAAGTTAATCTGGGAAGGATTTCCAGAAGATATGAAGCTGAAGTAAACTAAATATATTTTGCTCTATGTTGTCCTTACTACAGATGAAAATTTCATACAAACGTGATGAAAAACTGCACTCCAAACCATTCATTTTGCTAAATTGGGACAACATAATGTAACTGTGCTGTGAGAATGTTCATATTGTTATAAACACACAAGAGGTCATGAACCAAATGACAATTGCATAATGAAAACCGAAAGTATGGCACTACTAATTCTATAAGATATATACTTTCGACTATAAATTAATTACAAAACAATAAAACGTTGTTCGTTTAAGCTCATGTACATTTTAAGACGCCTGTAAAATTCAAAACAACAGATTTATGACTCTCGTCGCTTCTTTCAAAATCTCTGCTTTTAAAACATTAGGATTCAGCATATAAAGAATCATTTAATTGTTCACATTGAACTTTTTCAATTTTCTTAGTTAATGAAATGATGCTATAGAAGCGCCATTGCAGATTATTTTCTCGCCTTTTTAAAAAAATTTTTGTGCGATCAAAAGCTTATGGTGAGGTAAAACATTTACACACACAATCAGACACACGCATACACCCAACTTTTTCTTTATTGGGAATCATATTATCAAACCAAAATGTCTCAATAGAATATAAAGTATACTATATGCGTATAAATAGATATTTTTCAGGTGCCGCTGAAAAATATATGGGAATATATCACATTTGTGACATTTACTATAAATATGTTCAAAATGCGTTTTGCTACTCCAGCTGCGTACAATTTGAAACTCCACAAATAGGATTATTAATAAATACATGTAGTTCATAACCGCATGATATCTTAAATCTCTTTTCTGTAAATCAACAACACTAAACCGAAGAAATTTATGTCAAAAACGCAATTTTGGGCATCAAATATGTATGAGTGACCGGCATAATATATTGCAAATAACCATTCGGAAATCCAAAGGTAACTTTAAATAATAAATAGAATCAAAACTAATGTGGAACACACTTAAATATCACTCATCTGATTAAAATAGTGTATATACATGAAAACAAGATTGTAGATACGCAAAACGGAAATTTGATTGTGAGGGTTGTAAAATTGTAAATATTACAGTCGTCGTACGCTATAATATAATGATACTTATTCAAGGACATATCTCAACGTCTGTAGTAAAAACTGAGTATATATATATATATATATATATATATATATATATATATAAACATGCAAATAATACAGCGACTGGTATATCTTCAACTTTTTCTTTTAATTTAAAGTTAAATATACAGTATCGTGGCGAGCTGGCAGAAACGTTAGTACGCCGGGCGAAATACTTAGCAGTATTTCGTCCGCCATTTGTTCAAATTCTGCCGAGGTCGACTTTGTCTTTCATCCTGTCGGCGTCTTATAAATTAAGTACCAGTTACGCACTGGAGTCGATGTAATCGACTTAATCTATTTGCCTATCCTTTTTCCCCTCTGTCTTTAGCCCCTTGTGGGCAATAAAGAAATAAATTAATTATACAGCAAAACTAGTTAGTTAAAATGGAGAACAAGTGTTTCACAGAAACATGTATCGGTCATGTTAACTGAGAAGATGTACCAGTGTACCAGTCCCTGTATTCTTTGTAATTATGTTACGTATATATATATATATATATATATATATATATATATATTTATATATCGTGAAGTATATTTGCCACCTAAATATGGCTAACGCTTGAGGGCTGATGCTACTGTAGCTTGTACCCCCAGGAAGATATCTCTTCCACCTTGCTATTGACACACTATCTGAGCCCTATCAATATTTGCAAAGGGAAGTCATCATCCTCGTCTCCAGCCTGACGTGATACGCAGGAACCGAGTTTCTGGGTATTGACCCGTCATTAGCGTATGACAACCACCGGTTGGCGATGGGAAGTGATTCTCACTGATCACGAACAAGTGGAAACAAGCAATAAAACATCTCTGAGTGAGATATAAACAGCAGGCATACGACATCGTGAAGTATATTTTCCACCTAAATGTGGTTAGCGACCGAGCTCTATGCATCGTTTCCCCTGTAACTGTTTTATTTCAATTTCACACTTACAACCCTTCTTCATATTTTGAGGAAATGAATATTACCCTTATGATAGCAAAGCTAAAAATAGCTGCGGCATCACCTGTGATTAAAAAGCAAAAAAATATGAAGAACTATGTTATTGCCTACACATCAAAGGTTTACCAATTGAAGAGACATTTCAAGGCTTTATGTTTCCCCAGAGCAGCTTATCGATAACCTTCAATGAGTTTCGGATATTTTCTATATTTGTATATTGCCGTCTAATGTAATTCTTCGATAACAGTGTGCTTGATCCTGAGTATTCCACTAGTTGTATTTCTATAAGTTTGTTCGGAAATTTAAACTTTGAAATATTTCAAAAATTGTTAATATCTCTCATTAGGAGGTAAAATTATCTTACTCAATATATATGTATGTATATATTTAATATATATGTATATGTGTATATGTATGTGTTTATATATATATATATATATATATATATATATATATATATATATATATATATGTGTGTGTGTGTGTGTATGTATATATATATATATATATAAATATATATATATACATACATATATATATATATATATATATATATATATATATATATATATATATATATATATATATATATATATATATATATATATATATATATATACAAGAAATGAGGGCATGGAATCGTCAATTAATAATAGAATTAATAATTAACAATTTTGCCAAGTAGTTCAGTATGAAAAAAACCTTTATCGGTAAGACCATTTATCATCATAAATATAAGGGATTGTTTGTGCTTTTCCCTCCGGTTTTTTGTTCTATGTGTGCCATAAATATCGCCATCCGTTTTAGAGAAAAATTTGTAGTTTAGAATCAGTAGTTCTTTGACTGCTATTTCTGAATTTTCAGTATGTTGGAGAAGCAACTCAATTGCTAATCCCTTATATTTATGATGATATATATATATATATATATATATATATATATATATATATATATATATATATATATATATATATATATATATATGTATATAATAATAGTAATGGTATGAAAACAAAAGAATGAATGAGCCCTCGATATTATGTAAATGGAGGAATTTATCTGCAATATAATATTCACAATTATTTACTTGGCATAGTAAAACTCCGAGTTTTGGATGTCGGGGCGGAAATCTGCTTCGGCATCTCGTCAGTTATGAAGGCAAATGGCAGAGCAGATTTCCGCCCCGGCATATGAAACTCGGAGTTTTATTATGGCAACCGAATAAATGTTACATATTTGTACCACCAATATATATATGTATGTATGTATATATATATATATATATATATATATATATATATATATATATATATATATATATATATATACATAAACAAGGGATTAGTTTGTGATTATAACATTATATTGCATAATCGTATCCATTCAAACCCACAAACACGTTCACGTCTCATGTCATTTGCCTTTTATACACATACTTTCATGCATGCATACATACATATATATGTGTGTGTGTGTGTGTGATTGTATGATTATCTACCTAGAAAAGTATTGGCCCACAATTTGCCTAGGCTATGTCTAATTTATACCACCAACTAGAAACGGCATTTTAGAATTTTTCATGTTACAATCAGTGTTTGGTTATAACCCATTCGATATAAGAGTTCTTTTTTCCAGAGATAGATCAGGGTGTAGATGGTTTAGCTGGAATTAGTTGAAGGCGCTTCTCCAGGAAGCGTTTTATTCTTAAAGCTTTATCTTCCTTTCTTATCTTGGCATGATGTTAAAGAGAGCAGTTGAGGTGAAATCATTCTGCCTTAGTATTCGAGTTGAGGCGAGCATGATTGTTTTTGAACACTGATAGTATGGTGACCAAGCCTTGGGTAAATATTAAACTTAATGCCAACATCAAGTGGTCAATGAAGTTGGAATATTTTCCACATCATACAAATGATAGAGCGCTCGCAGTGGCACTGGAAGGAACAAAGTTTGTATATACTATGGGAACAGTTTGCAATTATGCCTCGAAAGATTCTTTAATTTTCATCACTGCGAATTCTGTGTCAGAGGACGAACAGGTATTCCAAACGCAATATTTAAAATTATACCATTTTACGTTTATATGTTATAGATACAATCCTACATGCAGAGGTAAAGGAAACACAAATATTCTATATCCTTCAACAATAATCACTACAACACACTTTTAACTAGGAAGTATGAGTTCAAATAGAATGAAGTTCATTCAACAGACTAAGTCGATATTTTTTATATGAAATAGCAAACTCATGAACATTGCTAAGATCTCGCTCACTGAACATAACATTGAGTGTTATGTATACATTTGAATTAATAATTATTTCAAATTTTGTCACAAGGGCAGTTTGGAGGAGGTAATGATGATTACATCGACCCCAATGTTCAGCTGGTACTTACTTTATCGACCCCGAAAGGAGGAAAGGGATCGTCGACCTCTGCGGAATATGGACTCAGAACGTAGCAATGGGCGAAATACCGCTAAGTATTGCATCGAGTGTACTAACGTTTCTGTCGGCCCACCGCCTTTACATTTGAACTGATAAAAATAAGCGATTATCATTAACCATTTCTCTCTATCCATATGAGACTGGTATCAAAGCAGCACCTTTTTACCGTTTAACAATTTCTGAACTATATGAAATTGCGACATCATATTGGTATTTCTAATGAAACAATGGAACGTGTATGGTGATAGGTATAAGATTGCTTATTTGGAACACCAATCTGTGCCTTTTTAGTGGACATCATCATGCTGCAAGTATTTGTCCTAAGCTATAATATTCATATTATCAATTTATAAGCTCAAGCAAAATATATCTATTGAAGCTAGGCAGAGACACTACGAAATGGCTACCGAAAATAGGTTACAACAAACCTGAGGTGGTTTCAGAGTTCTTGATTACTTGCAATACAAACTACTCAAGTGAAATACAACATCAACATAAAAACAAATGAGAATTGAATAAACAGTTTTCTAGAAAGATAATTGTATGTTTTATTTTCGTGTGTTGTAATCTTTTACATTTTATCTTTCACTTCTTTCACTTTCTTGACTGTGGCCATTATGGACACCGCATTGAAGGTTTCCGACGAACAAATCGACACCACTGCCCACGAACTTTATATTAAGCCAAGTACCTGTTCTATCGCTCCCTTTTGCCGAACCGCTAACTTGCGGGGACGTAAACACCAACACCGGCTGTCAAGTGGTCCTGGGAAAAGAAGCACAGGCACAAATACACATACACACTCTCATACATAGATGTATACACACACGCATATACACACACACACACACATACATACATACATACATACATACATACATACATACATATATATATATATATATATATATACACACACATACACACACACACACACACACACACACATATATATATATATATATATATATATATATATATATATATATATATATATATATATATATATATATATATATATACGGCGGGCTTCTTTCAGTCTCTGTCTACCAAATCCACTTACAAGGATTTTGTCTACACGAGGCTATTTTAGAAGACTTCCCATAGGTAACAGGCAGTGGTACTAAACCTCGAAAGATGTTGTTGCGAAACTGGCTTCTTACCACACAGTCGCACCGGTGCCTGTTGTACTATTTAT
>NC_142929.1:141677162-141692162 GCF_046866305.1 Octopus bimaculoides
GAAAGATGCTTTGACAGAGAGAGAGAGAGACAGACAGACAGAGATAGAAAGC
Organism: Octopus bimaculoides; assembly: GCF_046866305.1. NCBI lineage: Eukaryota > Metazoa > Mollusca > Cephalopoda > Octopoda > Octopodidae > Octopus > Octopus bimaculoides. The sequence goes on from NC_142929.1 coordinate 141,677,215, forward strand.
TTTGGGTGTTTTCGCACAATAAACACTCACAACGCCCGGTCTGGGAATCGAAACTGCGATCCTCGGACAGCACATCCGCTGCGCTAACCACTGGGCCATTGCGCCTCCACTTCTATAATTATAAACTGATGATATCAGTAGTATTACACTATCTCGTATATCTTATTTCTTTTTATCATCACATCTGACTATATGAAAAATATATGTATTGGTATTGTTATTATGCCCATCCATCTATCATAGTTAATAAATATATTAGAAACTTATGTTAGTGACGAGAAGATGAATATAAAATCACAAAAGTCTTTCACTGTATCGATTATAAAGCAGCAGGAAGGAAAACACATTTCTGAATGCTTTTTTGCCGTTGATATTAGAGAATGTACTTTTAAAGCCAACATTGTCTTCGAACGAATTACGTATTAAATGCTCTAAACTACAGAACACTTCTAACTCTTTATTAATAAATTCAATTAACCAAAGAGATTGTTTCTCTTTCTAAAAACGCATCAATATTCGCATATTATACATCGTATATCCGCTAATAACACACCGTGCTGTTCTTAATTTCGTTTCACGCACCTAATTACTGTAAATAGCATTTACCTCCGTTCTCCCGTTTCTTTTAATATGCAGTGATTTTATTTTATTAGTCAGTACAATCAGGTCTCGCCTAGGTACAACTTCGTAGCATTTCATGAATAAATTAACTCGTGAAATATATATTTCCCAGGCCGTGGATAATGCAATCAGAATGCAGGTTCACTTAATTCAGATACTGAAGATATAATATCAATAATGAAGATACTCTTTCTTTAGTATTATTCATTACCATAATCTTACAAGTTCAGTAGGTAAGCCGTTACTCGCAAGGTTTATGTATTATGCTCTCATTATTGTTATCGATGCTGATGTAGTACGCCCTGGAATACTCTTGTTACCCTTCCTCCACGTAAAACTCAGTTTATATATATATATATATATATATATATATATATATATATATATATATATATATATATATATATATATATATGATAAATAAAGAGTGCATTTGTATCCGGCTGGTAATCATTTACATTACAGATTAGAAGGCTTGGTGCAACATGATTTGATGTGCCTTGCTCAATAAAATACTGTTGTTTTTTTTGCAAGAATTTACCATAAACACTGCGCTACGCGGCACCTTCAAACAGACAATTAGGGAGCTGGTATTTCAAATACAATCCAATTTGAATTGCATTGAATTGAATAAACTAGTAACTCAATCAACTGATACAGTATTAGTTGTATGCTGTCAACTTAATGTGACAGCTGGATGAAAGGAATAATACTACTGTTATTTAGCCTTAGGAAGCAGCACCGCTTCCTATCAGCCTTGACACATTTCCTGTGTCCTTATATTTACAAGAGGACACAACAAATGTGTCAAGGCCAACAGGAAGCGGTACTGCTTCCTAGGGCTAAATAGCCGTAGTATTATTCCCTTCATGGAACTGTCATATTAATTTGACAGCACGTAACTACTTTATCGTATCACTACTGTATAAATCTCTCTTAGAGATTTAGAAATGTATTATTTCTGATTCAGTATTGTTATGCATTCAACTGAACCCAATCATTTCACGAAATACCGACAGTAATAACATGCTGCGAACTTATTTGTAGTGTGGTAATAATAATTATACAAAGTTTTTCAATAGTTGCCTTATCAGAATCTTGTGTTTGAAAAGATGCACACGCTTCTAAGCCAAATATTCAGCTGGGAATAATTTTTGCTTATGTTAGTTGATATTTGATTTCTCCTTAAGCTAATCTCTATATCTATATCTTAATTTTTCATTACATTTCGTTCCAATTGTGTTCTTGTTGGAAGATTTATGGGTTGTTAACTTCGTATGATAAATGAACGCACATTATAAATTTAATTTTTATGCTTTATTTATAGACAAGTATCTATTCACCACATGTCATACTTTATAGCAAAAATGTTAGGTAGTTTTATATAAATATTTTACTCATACAAGATCTTCAGATGTCTGAGAGAATGAATTACGTATCATTAAACAGGAGGCTTTATTTGAATGCTTGCAAAACATCGGACTCCATTAAAATTCCCCAAGATTCGAGGTGCTGTTGTTAGTCGGACAAAATGTTACGTGAGAGACTGATATATGCCATGCTAGAAATGAATTCATTTTAAAAAAATGTACCAGATATTCGGTATGAAATCGTAAGATTTCCGCTAATTCATCGCTCGGTATTGATACTTTTTTCATATATTCAACTTGGAATCGCTATAGACAAATTTGATATGGGAGTGTTTCAACTCAGATGGCGAAGGATAGTATAAATATGCTTGAAATAGTATTGAGTATATAACACTTATATATGGCGCTTATAACAGTATCGGATATATGACGCGTAACAAGCTTCTGAAACAAAGCGTGGATCGATTGGTTGTAAATTTATAAATATTTAAACTGCTTAGCCAAAGGACATTTATTGAATGAAATTGTGCTGTTTTCAGACTCGGAGAGGTTACATATAATTTCCTGCATAGCATTAACAAAAATAGGAGAGCGGCTGCCAGAATACTTCATCGTATTTATTCCACTTCTCTACATTCTGTGTTCTAATCACGTCGAGGCCATTTCCTTTTCCGTTCTGCTTGAACAACTTCTATCACGGTCCCGTTCTCGAGCGATTCTTCTCTTTTAGTTTGTCTCATTCTCAATTTCTCTCTGCAGATTACACCTCTAATTAAAATGGCCATCGTTTTTACTTTGTCGTTCGCTGACTCAGTCTCACAAATAATTTAATGGAATGCTCAGCTTCAAACACATTAATGTCACGAGTAGAAATTTAATTGGTCAAACAATGGAACGCTCTTCGTCGGGACTGCCAAAACAATATACCGCCGCAAATAATATATCCCAGATCGTTTCACCGTAATCTGTAATTTTCTGCAGGACTGCTATCGAGAATGAAAACGCCCTTTTAATATGCAATGCTCCAGATATGATAAATACTCTTAGTGTAATGTTTAGTACTTCCCTTTGAAGTTATACCAATAACAGAAAGTTGTATTTATTCTACTTCATCCTCGATTTTATTCTACAAGTCAACAACAGCATGTGTAGATGCGTGTGTGTGTGTGTGTGTGTATAAATTGTCAGTAATTGTCATTACAGTTATTTCCTTGTTATTCAGCTTCAATTATGCACCGTTGATGTAATCACTTCGGCAATCTAATTTTACACGCATAAGTGACAATGTTTTAATTTAGCATATAGGTACTTGGTAAACTACACAACAATTAAAAGAAAACTAGTTACATTTGTAACACATTCTTACTAAGTGTGTACGTCATTAACATTTCGATTTTTTAACGCTGATAAAAATTAAATTTATTACACAATATATATGTATGCTGCTAGATTGTTATGTGTTTGCATGTACTTGATGTAACTCAATGATGAGATTTCTGTGTCATTAATGTGAATATATATTCGAACATTTGTACCTGAAATTTTATTTGCAGTATATTTTGTTTTGCTTTTGTTCACAACTTCTCACATGATGTTAGATTTGAAACTATAATTCGAACTGTTTTCTCATTTATTCTGGTATATAACGATACCTTTAATACAAGAAAATAATGGAGAATACTCTTCAAATTGTTATATTATCGAAATACTGTGCAGTATCAAAAGGTCACCATGAAATTTAGAATATTCATTCATATATATCACATGTATCAAAATTACTATATAAAGCATAAATCGCGAATGATACTTGAGAACGTAGAAGTCTTAATTTACACATTATAGTAGAATATGTTCAAGAACTGAAGTCTTGGAAGATCACATGTGAATCAATTGCTTGTTACTCTTGAAAAAAGTAGCATGATGAATGGATGGGGTTGCTTCCCCTAGCTTTTAACAGACATTTATTTCAATGCTGCTAAAATATTTAAACACCAAATATACTCAAGCGACAGCAGAAGACTGGGCGGTACAAACTTTTCTACCGTAATCTTATCGATTACAAATTGTTTTGCAGCATAACGTTAAAGAATTAAAATAAAATTGATTGGTGATTAACTCTGAAATAACACCACACCATACAAATAGGATTGCATTTGTCCAAAGGTTATCAATAATGGAACAGAAAATAGATTTTCTTGAACACATAACTTAAATTTTAATGGCTAGAGAGATATAGAAGAAGTCATGTAAGCGCCTGTTCAGGCTAGCTTTGTCAAATAAGGAGAATAAATATTAATTTTTTCGTAATACCTGGCATATGGCTCAACAATTTGTAGCAGAATGAACTTCACTAAAAAAAAAGAGCAGTCAGTGGAGTTTAAACGGGAGAGGCAATAAGCGTACATTCGAAAACTAGAAGTATTCAGTCATATATATATATATATATATATCGTTATAGTATCCATTTTACAGTTCTATATTTAAGAGATGAGGAATTATTTACATTATTTACATTTGACGAATATTTGTCCTTATCTTCTTTGATGTTAACACAACGTTTCGCCTGATACTTCCTACAGCCTTCATCAGGTTTCTTCTTCAGGGGAAATTTTGAAAATGGATTCTCATTCCGAAGATATTTTTAGATAATATTATTATTATTATTATTATTATTACTATTATTATTATTATTATCATTATTATTATTCAGGTCACTTCCTGGAATCGAACTCGGAATCTTGGGTTTAGTACCCTGCTCTCTTAAGCACTACGCCATATCAGAATGAGAACCAAGGTTCGAAAATTTGACCAAGACATTTGATGAAGGCTGGAGGGTATATCAGCTGAAACGTTTTGTTAACAACAAAAAAGATGAGCACAATTATCCATCAAATGTAAATAATGTAAATATTATCCATTTTGTTTAAAACGAATTATAGGACACGGTGTTGTAGTAAATGACACTTCGAAAGTAGGGAACTCATGAGCATGTAGTTTGTAAAATTAATTTTGTAAATCCACAGAAACAACTGATATTTTGCTTTAGTGTAAGGATCTACAGTGTGTCCACAAAGTCTGGCTACGTGGAGTTAATAACATTTTAACATAAACAATTAAATATAAGAAATAATAGTTTCTTAAAGCATTTTTTAATCCTCGTGTACCCTGACTTTGTGGACACCCAGTATAGTTAGATTAAACATTATGAGTAATATTTGAGAATTTTAAGGTATCGAGTGTGCAAAATCGTTCGCAAGCCGTAAGATTTCCGATAATTCACCGCTCTCTATTGACATTTTTCTTTATATATGTAACTTGGAATGGCTATATACAAATTTGACTTAGCGGCATTTCGGACGTCTATACGTCCTGATTTCAAATTCCGTCGAGATCGACTTTGCCTTTCTTCATTTCCGGAATGGTGAAATATGTTCCAGTTGAAGACTGGTTCGATTTAATCGACTTACCCCCTACACCGACCGTGCTGGCTTTGAGGATGTGAACTTTGTACTGAAAATACAGGAATATGAAAATTATCCTCTACTGCGAGTACAAATCACCACGAGACTCAAAGTTTCACATTCTTCAAATCTAAATCCTGAACTATCCTGAAGATAGATAATTTTGAATATCAGTTGTACCGGTTATGTAATATAGTCAGTAAAGTGTGAAGCAATGATAATATATATTCTTTCAATATCTTAACTCATTATTCTATCTATTTTTTTCGATCATCAGAAAATTGAAAACTCCTAAATTGGATAATGCGATACTTTTTTCGTATCATATTTTCCTTCCTTTTACTCGTTTACATCTTGTTTCATTATAATGCGCAAGAAGTAAGATAAGCATATCATAGAACAAACATCAAATAATTATTTGGAAGTATGAAACATGATTCCATTTAATTGCTTTCTAGAAAGGAAGTACAGCTCGTGTATATTAATATTATCTGTTAACATACATAGAATTTTAAAATGTAAACAAAAACAGACATAAATTTTAGTTTAATACCTTGTATATGTTCCAAAGAATTTGTTTAAAGTATGTTGCATCACGTGGATAAGCTTATTTATTGGCGCATTATACGTTTTTATACAAGAGAAACTCACAAATCAAGCTGAAAAGCTACTGATTGTAAGAGACTATGAAAAAGCGGAAGTTAAGATAAAAAGAATGAGCTTAATTTAGACTTCAAAGAGTTCAGGAAATAAAGAATAGAAAAACAATGGGCTGGAAGAGAGTTCGAAAAATCTGGCACTTCTCGGAGAAAGTTACCAGCGTAGAAAGACATCGTTATTTATGGAAACAACAGTATTAGGATGAAGATGGCGTGAGTTTCGAGTCAGGCAATATGACCTAGAGTGATATGGAACTAAGAGACAAAGGTCATCAGAGCACTCCGGTGGCAATAACGATAAAAAAAGGCTACAACTTCTGACGTCACGATGATCTGACAAACGTTGTAGGATTGAAACAAGAGAGGAACCTGTCAAATTACAGACTTACTTCTAAACCCATCAAATAGATCCAAGTGACAACGTGGTGCACCTGTTCAGATATGAAACAACACAGTTACGGGTGTGATGTAGTCCTAGTCCTTTGAACTATACAATCACCCAGCCTTACGTGAAGGAGGCCATCCAGTTGGTTCTAAGTAAGATTCTCAAGAAATATCAAGTGAGAAAGTAAGAAGAATTTCCAAAGAAGAATTTCCAAAGAAGACCATTCCTCAAGTCGTTTAACTATCATGTGATACCTAAACTATCATGTGATACCTAAAATCTAAAACTTACATAAATGTAAGGAAGTTAGGGATTTCGCTGCCTACCGAAGGACATGAGTTTGATTTTTCCAAGGATGAAAATTACTACCATCTTCTGCCCCTTTTCGTAACAGCCTGTAGATTCATCTCAAGACTAGCAGAAAATTCCAACCGTTTGAATTAAGAGCGATTGCCAGAAACACCGGATTAAAAACTAATGTCATTAATACAAATGTTGATGAATTAAAGAACATTGACTGGGAACTCGCTGAGGTAGTAGAGAAATACAGTTGGACCAAGATTTTTGGGGAACTCCGGCATTCATAGAATGCTAAAAAGATGTAAATCCGTCCAGAGACACATGCACAGAATGACCAGAAAAAAAGACATGATAACCTTAAACAACTTTCTACATACACCATAGACAGAGAGTCAATGGATAAAGTAGCATGCTAAACCCTATTGAATGTTTTGGCTATATCCAGAGCTACAACACGACCTTCCCCTGATTTATCTATCAGTCGGTAGTTGAGGTCTCTAGTAACAGTCAGTAAATAAGTAGCAGAACGTGAGATACAGAAGCCATACCGAACACCGAGTCCTAAGCTTTCAAGAAACTCGACCAACCTGCTGTTGAGCTGTTCAAAGACCTTGATGTGAACCGATCAAGGACCAACAGGACGATATTTGTAAGAGTTTCAACGCCCTCCATCGTTCTTAAAAATAAGAGCAATGTCAGCAACCTGACATATGCACATTGCCAATCATTTACCGATGGATAAAATTGTATTGTTATGGCTGTACTTAGTAACATCTCGTTGGAAGTCACACATATTCCCTCTTCCTCTCTCAGTTATCTTATCATGGTTTATTTTAAAATAATAATATTTCTTAACTTTGTGAGCTGGGATACACACCGTTAAACATTGATGCAATACACGATTTATGAAAGATTGCTTTATATTTTAAAGTACTATCGAAAAGAAAAATCTGAAAATTATGATTCAATAATACCAGCCTATTTGATATTCTCACTCTTCCATGGAGAGATGTATTTCACACACACACACACACACACACACACACACACACACACACACACACACACACACACACACACACACACACACACACACACACACACACACATACTTGTTATACTCGGGATTGCTCCAATCTGGCTGGTCCCAAGGAAACACTAAGCTAAGAGCATTAGCTTCCTTGTAAGGAAGTAGCGAATGTATACGTAAACAAGGACGGAAAAAAACGGAGAAATAGTACACAAATACAAATGCAAATAACAGGACATAACAACAGGTGTCTTTCGACTAAGGACAAATTAGATTAAGCTGGCGTGTATGGAAGTAAAGCCTTACGGCAAGAACATAGGGGATTACAAGCATGGTAAGGAATACAGATGTTGCGCCGACGACAGTCGAACCAAGAAAGAAAAGTCAGGCTTGGCCGTACACCGGTCACGTGGAGAGAGAGGAGAGAGGTTGAGGCAGAAGGACAGAAAAATTAGGGAGGGACGAGAAAAAAGAAAAGGAACAGAGTGAAGTGAAAGAGGAGGGAAGGGAGAATGAAGAGAAAACCAAGAAGTGTGAGAGAGTGAGAGAGGGGGAACGAAGGAAAGAAGAGTGGAAAGAACGAAGTGCGCTCTTGAGAGAATATGATATCGAATACAGAAAATCACCATGTGAGGTATATAAGTTCTACTGTTCGTGTTGGCTCTGAAGATGGAGTTCATCTTAAAAATTACTACAGACGGGCACACACATATACAATCACAAATATAACATACACACAGAAACACACACACACACATACATGTATATATGTATATATATATATATATATATATATATATATATATATATATATATAGCAATGTTAATTCTCTAAATGAAGTATTAACAGTAACTGCACGATAAAGTGTAGTATATTGCCGCTTAAGTGTGGCTGACCCCTAGGGGTGGATGTTACTGTTGTTTTTAGCCCCAGGAGGACATCTCCTCCAGCTGGCTTATCGACACACGACTGTGTCCTGTTTGCCAAGGGTAGTTATCCCCCTCACCAACATCTGCAGCACGAACGGATCCGGATTTCAGGGTTATTTCCCTTCGTCGGCGTTCGATAGCCGCTGACCTAGGGGTCAGCCACACTTAAGCGGCAATATACTACACTTTATATATATATATATATATATATATATATACAGAGAGAGAGAGAGAGAGAGAGATAAAAATGTGGATACATACTTTTAGATATCGAATAGAGTCAAACATTGTCTCAAAATATTTAAATTAGTAAAATTGGAGATGTTATCCGAAAAAATTTGTATGATGTATCAGAATTCGTATCATAATGTACAGACCATAAAATATATGAAAACGTAAAAAAAAAGTGTTTCGATCAAGTTGCCTAACTAGTTGAAAAAAGTACTTTTGAAACTAGTGAAATTTTGGATCTGAATTTCGCGATTTTGCAAATTATTGGCATTTTTTTCTTTTTATTTCAGTTAACCATCAAAAGTTTTGATTTAAATGCATTTTTCAAATGCAAAAGTTAAGTATTGGTAAAAAGTTGAAGCCCGTTTGAAATGATATGGAATTGGAAAAACGACTCAGAAACACGTCTATGGCGGATATTGAATTTGTGTGAACATATTTATAACATAAAAGATTATTACAAATTTGAGCAGAAAGTATATTTTTATTCTAGTAATCTTTTGATGTTCCCTAACCTACAAATTTTAGCACTAAGATAACAGTTACATATTTCGTTTGTTGGGCAAATATATGTATTGACTGCCTCGCACATTCTCTTTGTCGTAAACATACACACAGATGAAAACATTACTACGAATATATTCACATATATGATCTATTATAAGAGGAGAGAAGGGGAAAATAGTGGCAACATTACATAATACATGAGTCGTAGTAAAATGCAATACTTGATAAAATGAATTTGCAAGACACTGAATAAGAGATGAAGCGCGCGCAAATCAATAATAATAATAATAATATTAGTAAAAATTCTTTCGAATTACTACATACGCCAGACATTTTAGAGGGCAAAATCCATTATATCGATCCGTGACTCAACTGGTACTTATTTTATCGACCGGACAAACGAACCACAAAGTCGACATCTGTGGCGTTTGAACGCAAAACAATAAGTCGGACAATGTGCCGCTAAGCTTTTTTGTCCGGCGTGCAAATGATTCCGCCAGCTCCTACCCTTAATAATAATAATAATAATAATAATAATAATAATAATAATAATAATAATAATAATAATAATAATAATAATCCTTTCTACTATAGGCACTAGGACTGAAACATTGGGGGAGTGAACTAATCGATTATATGGTCCACAACGCCCAAATGGTATTTATTTGATCGACCCCGAGAAAACAAAAGACAAACTCCCGGTGGAACGTGAATTCAGAACGCAAGGATGAATGAAATGCCGCTAGACATTTTGCTCAGGGTGCTAACAATTAAGCTAGCTGACCGCCTGAAAGAACAAAATAATAATAATGATAATAATAATAATAATAATAATAATAATAATAATAATAATAATAATAATAATAATAATAATAATAATAATAATAATGATATAAATCAGAAAGTGACAAGTGCAGAATCTGTGGAGAAAATGGTGAAACCGTATAGCATATTACCAGTCAATGAAGGTTACAAGCCCACAAAGAATATAAGAGAAGTCATGACAATATAGCAAGGATTGTCCATTCGACGCTTTGCAACAAGTATGGACTTGACAGAGCAAAAACGTGGTACGAACATAAACCCGAAAGCAACATCGAAAATGACAATGCAAAGATCCTATGCGATCTTATGATTCAGTGCGACCATGAGACAGAGTATAGGAAAGCAGACATTGCGTTAATTGAGAATGAAAGCAAACTACGCTGGATCATAGATATAGCATATCCAACAGACAACAAGGTATGCGATAAGGAAGAAAGAAAAGTCGATGGATATAACAGCTTAGCTTGGGAGGTTAAGCAGTTGTGGTCGCTGAAAAAGTTGGTAGAAGTACCAATAATTGTTGGAGCCCTGGGAACATTGAGTAAAAATCTTGAGAAATGCATGGAACAGATAGGGGCTGCAATAAAGCTGCAGCACTTGCAGAAAACAGCACTGTTTGGAACCGCTCGAATTTTCCGGATGTTGCTCGAAATATGAGGGGTGTTACTTTAGTTCACTGATAGTGAACAGCTGACACCGTAGTACATCTCCAGTGTTATAAGCTGTGCGAATATAATAGTAGTAGTAGTAGTAGTAGTAGTAGTAATAATAATAATAATAATAATAATAATAATAATAATAATAATAATAATAATAATAATAATACTAATGATTTCAAATTCTGTCATAATAGCAGCGTTTGGGGGCGGGGCGGATGTGTCAATTACATCAATCCTAGTGCTCAACTTATTTTAGCGACCCGAAAGGACGAAAGGCAACTTAGACTTCGGTGGAATTTGAACTCACAAAGTAGTGATGGGTGAAATGTCGTTACGCGTTTTACCCGGCATGCTAACGGTTCTGCAGCTGGACACCTTGATAATTATGATGTTAATTATTATTTCTACTCGAGGCACAAGGCCTTCGCAATTTTTAGGGAAGTGGGAGCTACTCGATTACAAAGTCTCCAGTGCGTAACTGGTATCTATTTTATCGACCCCGAAAGGATGAAAGGATATCGTCCGAGATCCCATCAGTAGTTTCTTGGTTTTATTTGTAAGTTCTTCAGTTCACGTGATCACGGATTTACTCTGCGAAAGTGGTAGTTTGTCGCTAAGATGGCTTTAGATTTTTATATCAACATTTTTATTACGAGCAATATTTAAACAAGTACCCTGATTTCTTTAGTAAACATTCATAATTCCGACCTTTGTCTGTTATATCTTAATAGTTGAATCAATACTTTTGTAATGTTTATTTCTCTCTGAATTTTTCTGTAAAAATACAGACTGGGTATTATATGGTTATTATCAGGGTATTATATTATTTTTTTATACATTTAAATCGTCAGCGACTATTATACTTGGTTATCTTTTATGAAAATTCCTATAAACCCAAGACCAGCATCAGATATGTTCAATTGAGCATCAGTAAATGAATAAAGTACTACCTTTTTTTTTTATCTAACAATATAACACATACGATTTAATATGTTGTCTCTCAGGAAATATTGCCAAAATGCCCAATTAATGACACCCCGAAAATATAGTCATTTCCTATCGGATAGCTCGATTTTTTTTTTTCATCCACAAGCTAACTTTATACCCTTTAATAAAATGGAAGTTATTTTCCGGTGTTGAAATGAGTTTGCGCAGTTATATATTTTCTGTCGCCTTCCAGTATTTAGAACATATTAAAAGATGGTTCCCCTATCTTCCACGATTTCATGAACAACGCTTGTATTACATTGGTGAAAGTGTTTTGAGCCAATTCCTACATATGTGAATAATTCTAAATACCTTTCACACACTCTAGATATGTAACGAGATAATAAACAATACTTTCATTTTAAAACACCCGACAACAATGTGATGTTCAATGTGTTTGCATGGAAGGCAAACTGTATGTAATCAAAATTGTGTAATTGGATTGAATTATCTTGAAACGATTTTATCTAAAGTTGCTTCCTGAACGCTATTCAAATCTGTTCTGCTTTCTTTACAGCGCTCCATAATTCCCTAAATGTGCCTTTTCTTTAGCGTCTATCTATACTGTTGATGAAACGCGTAATTCTCCACTTTGGAAGCGTAGTTACACTAGTGCTGATAAATTCAATACTAGTAGAGACCTAATTTTGGAGATCAATCTTATGATAGGTTTTTCCTCTATTTACATGGCTATTTTCTCTACGAAGCCTTTATGCCACCGTTTTCTGTATAATTATATATGTGTAGCTGAGATTGTCATTCAAATGAGGATTTAAAAAAATTGAAACGGAATATTGGTAATTAAGGACAAAAGACTTAAAATATAATGCTACTCAACTCTTAAATATGGCAGCCATAGCATATAACTGGAATTAACATGATTTTGAAATGAAAAGTATATACGAAATAATATATAATACAGTTCTATCTCTAAGAGATGAGGAATTATGTACCTTATTTACATTTAACAGATATTTGTCCTCATCTTATTTGTTGTTAACGCACCTTTTCAGCTGATATACCATCCACGGGGGTCTTGCGAAAATTGCGAACGTGGGTTCTTATTCCTAAGGTATTTTTTGATGTTATTATTCTTATTATTCTTTAGGTCACGGCCTGAAATCGAATTCGGAATCTTGGGGTTAGCAGCCCGCGCTTCTAACCACTACGTCATATGCCCGTTGTCATATGAAGTAGACTGGAGGGTACTTTCTCACCTATATATAAATATATATATATATATATATATATATATATATATATATATATTATCTCAGTTATTAAAACTTTCGATAATTTAAATACGTTAATAGTTACCAGAGGTAACAAAATTACACTAAAAAACAAGATATCACAGCCGTTTTACAGTAGATATACCAAGTTAAAGTGATACATTTTGAGAAGATATGGATAATAATAAATGGAGCAAAACGCATGTTAATAAGAGTTCCTTTAATTCCTCCATATGTTTCGAAACAAATGATAGTACTTTCACAAAGAAGAAAGAGCTGTTGGGGTTCGTCATTTATTTCTCTTCAGGGGGTTCATAATAAAACATGTAATAGCACGGCAAAAACGAAATGATGGGGTAATTTACGAGCTGAGATGTTATATGGACAGTGACCGTTAGAAGGTTTGTTTACATACAGATGTTAAGGGGTCAACGATATTATTCCGTGGGCTTTAGGAATAAGAACGCTAGTTTACATAGAAATATAAAGACAGGGTGTTTTTGACGTGAAGCTAAAGGTTGAAACCAAAGAGTTATTTGAATATGGGGAGATAAGTATATTGTGGTCCTGATAAATTAGAGAGAGAGTGAATTGTTGAGTTAAGAAAGGGGGGGGAGTGAGGTAACTAAGGTAGTACATCATAATATATATATATATATATATGTATGTATGTATATGTATATATATTATACGTAAAGATATATTTATATATATATATATATATATATATATATATATATATATATATATTTACATACACACACACACGCACACACACACACACACGCACGCGCATACACACACACACACACACACACACACACATATATATACATATATAGTTACGAACGCCCGCACGCGAAGCACCTCCTTAATACCGAAGAGATGACTCGCGAACGCTCGTACGCTCAGTGAGCTAGGAACTCGTCTGTCGGTCACCTGACCGATAATAAAGCCCCGGCTGGAGCACGTAACGAAGAACAACACAGGAAAAAGGAGTGGAGGAAGAAACAACACGAAGACCATGCGTTGGGTAACCTTTTCTTTTTACATACATAACATCACAGAATACATTTAAAACATTAGAATAGAGCATTACATAATAACAATTCCAATACATGGCATAACAGTTCAATAACGTTGACAAAGTTTCCAAACAATTACAAGCTTTTCAATCATTTTTACATCGCAAAGTTCGTGTCTCAAGTTTCATTTGACAACAAAGTTCTTCTGCTTCTTTCTTTTGTATTTCTTTTCTTTTCCTTTCTTTTAGAAGCATTTAACAACAACACAGTTAACAACTCAGAGTCCTTTTTCTCTAAAATAATATAAAAGCATTTACCACAACGAAGTTCGTTTCCTTCAGGTCTGCTACTTCCACTGACCAGGGCAGTCTGCCACTACAATTCCGTCTCTCTCTCACTGGGACTCTATACATTTCTGCTGACCTAGCTTTCTCTGTCAGACTTATTCTTCATCTTCATCTCACCCGACTGGCCCCATCTCCACGGGCAAACTGCTGTCCCTCAACTGCTTCGGACGACTGCTACCACTCGACACAACCGATCCTGCTGGCTCCCAGAGCTCGACTCTCTGGGACTCTATACATTTCTGCTGACCATAGCTTTCTCTCGGTCAGACTTATTCTTCATCTTCATCTCACTCGACTGGCCCCATCTCAACGGGCAAACTGCTGTCTCCCAACCGCTCCGGCTGGCTGCTACCGCTCGACTGCCTCTGCTGGCTGCCAG
>NC_142929.1:141694662-141732162 GCF_046866305.1 Octopus bimaculoides
CAATATCCTCCACCATCTTCACTACAAGAACTGGAGACTGTTTTAGCTGAAGAAGAGAGAAAAATTCCTTTGGAAACAATTCAAACTTTGTACGAGTCCATACCACATAGACTGCCAAAGGCGGTCCTACTTCCTATTAAATTAATTTTTTGAAATTTTAAGGTATTATCCATTATTTTGTCCAACCCCTGCATATATATATATATATATATATATATATATATGTGTCCAGAATCGGCCTTTTCAGTCACGAGAGGGCCCGCCAACGCCATTAATCAACCCCTAAGGATCAAAGACGAGGTCGTCATCTGTCAAGATGGACTGCCTTAAGCAAGTAAGCATACACACACACGCTCACACACACACACACAAAGACATACAAACACGCACATATATGTGTGTGTGTGTGTGTGTGTGTCTATATGTATAGACGTGTGTGTGTTTATAAGCATGTATATATATGTGTGTGCATGCGTGTGTGTGTGTGTGTGTGTGTGTGTGCGCGTACGTATGCGTATGCGTCTGTACCCCTAAATTTTGAATTTGTTTTCTACTCTACGCACAAGACTCGAAATTTTGTGGGGGATGGGATCGGTCGCTTAGATCGACTACTGTATAAAGCTGGTACTTAATTTATCCGCCCCGAAAGGATGAAAGGCAGAGTCTACGCGGCGGAATTTATACTCAGAACATAAAGACAGACGAAATAAGGCTAAGCATGTCGTCCGGCGTGCTAACGTTTCTGCCAGCGTGCCGTCTTTTAATATTGAATTTCTATTCGCATAGACTCCCGCCACTGCTGCTAACTGTAAGCTCTAAAACATTAACACATTTTTTCAGCTTATATAACTTTGATAAGAGAAGAATTTACAATCTTCTACGTCAATAAACTACTACTGTTTGCGGAAGTTTTTCTACGGTCTCCTCGAAGCTTACTCTCTTTTTACACCATGATACTTTTATCTTATCTTTAACCATGTGGGGCGCAATGGCCCAGTGGTTAGGGCAGCGGACTCGCGGTCTTAGGATCCCGCTTTCGATTCCCAGACCGGGCGTTGTGAGTGCTTATTGAGCGAAAACAACTAAAACTCCACGAGGCTCCGGCAGAGGATGGTGGTGAACCCTGCTGTACTTTTTGAATAAAACTTTCTCTCACTCTTTTCTCCTGTTTCTGTTGAACCTGTATTTCAAAGAGGCAGCTTTGTCACACTGCATCTTGTATCTTATAACCGAGATACAAGATGAACAAATAAGGAGCTAGTGTGTCACCTTGCAGTACTCATGCACGAACCTCGAAGAAGTCAGTATCTCCATATGGTGAACGCACTTTCGCTCGGGAGTTTTTATACAGCCTCATTACTGACTTTATTGTTTCATCAGGGATTCCATATGCCCTACGAATTTCGGTTATTTTATTTCTGTGTATAGAGTCCAATGCTTTGAGAAAATAAAAAAAAAAGAGCAGAACCGTCTTAATGTTTCTGTCTCATATTCCTTCCAGCATCCTCCTAACTGAAAATATGACCAGATGTAGAGCGGCTCTTCCTGATTTTTCCTAAGTAATCTTTCAATTTGAAGCCGGATTCCACTGAGTAGCAATGCATTGTAAATCTTCATTGCCATTAGTGTTAATATAGTTCCCCTATAGTCTATTGTAAGACCCAAATCCACTTTGTTGGGGAAAGTCAGAATGCATCCTTTTGACCAGATTTTATCTTGCTTTGACACTATACTGATTTGCACGATTTGAGATGAATGTCATTGAAATATCCGGCTTTCCAGACTTCAGCAGGGATGTCATCCAATCCTGCAGCCTTTCGGTTTTTAGTCTTTCTCAGTATGACTTCAAGCTCTTCTATCGAGAAGGGTCCCTGCTTGATATCCAGGACCTCCTGAACAATTCGATGGATCCGCTGATTTGATGTATTTGGTGATTTCCCAAGAGTGTTATAAAAAGATACTGGGCAGAGAAATCCAAAAATGATCCAAAGAAGAAAAAAATCCAAGATGAATGGCACAAAACGTAAAAAGAAAACAAAAAGAAAACCATTGGTTTAATGTAGAGTTATTGAGACGCATATACGCATATGGTCAATATAATAATATATATGGGCATCTGTAAAGCAATCGGAATAAGTCCTTCAAATTGTGGCATAAAAATAAAACGCACGCAAAATCTTATTATAAGATACTAACACAAACTCTAAAAGTATTGTCTGTTAGTATGCCACCAATATTGAAGATATGAAGTAATTATAGTTATCGTACACTTTAAACAATGTATTTGCAAATCTGTCCAACCCATTCAACGTGAAAAATTTCACTGTAAAGTCTAAGAAGAATCAAAATAGAAATCTGCAATTAGACATGAAAAAATTGACATTTCTACTGGTATCCATTTCGTGGTTTTAAATCGGTGAAATGATAGTGTTTCCCAGTAATGGAATTAATTTAGTGATATAATTAATGAATATGTAATTACAACCAAACAGGTTAATACGGATAAACGAAGAAAAATAACAGAATTGTTCCAGACATAAATGATTGATTAGTTTTCTGTAAACTTTCAACTCAATTTTGTCTTGGTATTCCAGAGGGCAAAGTATTCATAATGTTAAACATTATAATACGCTGCATTTAGTCCATGCGAATTAAGCTGCTTACACTGGCATATAACTTGTCTCTTTAATAACTATATTATTAATACAGCTAGTAGACATCCTAGCGGTGACTGAATTGGTATTACGATTACTGGTATTGTTGGTAGTGATTATGTTTTGCAGAATCGTGACAGTTTGTGAAGTGATGATAATATTGGATGTAGAATAGATGCATTCACAGAGTTTATATCTTTGGTTTTGCTTGGAATTGTTAGTACTGCTGCAGTAATTAGGTTAATAAACTTGTTTTCGATGGATTTGGTCGCCATAGAAATCATTCTATCTGAAGTGATTTTGAATGTTTTAACGTTGCTGTTCATGAAATCATTTTATGGAATTATACAAAATGATCTCATCCTGATGAACAAGTTATTATATAAAACTTTTATTACATGTGTATACTTTCTATATAATGTATTAATTATATATATATATATATATATATATATATATATATATATATATATATGAAATGTTTAGAATGAATAATTGTATTGATGGAAGACTTAACCAACAAATAATTTCTACATGGAAATCAAATTGTTACGGTGGTGCTAACATGCATAACCTTGTGAGTCGCGCCAGTTAAATTCTTTAGAAACATACTCGCATTTAGCTGAAGTATCGATTGGCTAAATAGCATTCAGTAAAGAAAGATAAGGGAGACAATACCCACGTTTCAAACGATGGTATCAATACGAGAATCACAACGGATGAGCCTGCATTTGTGCAAATGTTGTTGTGGCAACGCCGGACGCAGTATGACCTAAGACTTTTATTTCAACTTGTTCAAGTTCTTGATTAATGACATTATGTTTTCAAAGATGAACTGTTCTAGCATTACAACAACGCTAAGTATTCTTCTCGTCCGATATAGGGTGCGATGATGTTACCTGCATTATTTGACAAGTGCGGTGCTTTAAGGCGTCGCGAATACTGAAAGACTCATCAAATATGTTGCTGTGGTTGTTTACACCAAGGCTATACCTGACTGTACTTGACTGTCTTTGACTGTATTCAACTTAAATCTAACTGCGACCTTTCCTCTGTACTACAAGTCTCTCGGACTATATTATCAGATATTATAATAAACGTTACAGGTGCATCGCGTTATCTTCCATTAATCACTCAGTTATTTTTAGACTACGAACTTATGGTTGTTTAGACAATCTTGGGAAACCGCAGTCTTACCCCGTCCCAGCCTATTTTCATATACCATGATTGTACATATATAACGAGAACAGTTATTCAGCATGAGTTGGTGTATTTCAAAGATGTATGGGTATCGTGGTGCATCTTAAATCTAACTGGTGTTATTACTTAATTTCGTAACAATAAAGACAACATGAAAAAATTTCAATTTTTGACGCAACATGATATTTTTTTCAACATTCTGAAAACAATACGTTGCTACTAATCAAATAATGAACTAGTATATCTTTACTGTAGTGATATATTGTGACAATATAATTCTAGAATAAGAATCGTTTTTTTCGTCTTAATAAACATTCCCTTCTCATCTGTTGATATTCGTTTCACCGTATTCCTCGGTATTAAAATCATTAAAATAATTTCTAATACATCATTCAAAGGCTATCATCCGAAAAATTGTTTATGTATGATTAATCGCTTTATCTTTAATTGAGATCGTAGCATCACATTGTCAAATATGCAGTTAGCGTTACGAAAATAGCTATGTAATATTGCAGTTTCTGAATTCTGTAGTCTTATCGAAGAGACCAGGTAGTGTGATGGTGCTGTATTCGTGTTTGTAGCGATCATCATACAAGTTGTAGGTCAATGATACGATCAGATGTAAGACGTTGAGCTGGCAGATTCGTTAACACCCCGGGCAAAATGCTTAGTGCATCTTGAGTTCGAATTTCGCCCAAGTCAACTTTGCCTCACATCCATCAGGTGTCGATAAAATAAGCACCAGTTACGCGCAGGGCTGATGTAATCGACATATCCCCCATCTCCAAATTACAGTTTTGTTTCCTAAAATTTGTAAGTAATATCATGAACCTACTGTAAAATGCAACTGGAACTTCGGAGCAGATGACAGAAGCACTACTGATGACACTACTACTATTTCTCTCTGAAATTTTATCACTACATTACGTTCCCAAGTAAGCATATCGTTAGTGTTCTCGTTCAGGATGATTAAAAATCTGACATATGAACTGAACCTTGTCTGCGATATCTCTTGTAACGCAACATCACATTATTTTGAAAACTGGGACATGATTCGTAGAGAACAGAGGTATTTTGTTTTGAACAATACTTCAGAATGTTCATGAAACTGTTGGGCAAAGAAGACCGCTCTCAGTCGTTCACAACAAACGGTGCTTACATTAAGAAATAAGGCTCAACCAAATATGACGATAAAATATCTAAAGTAGATAAGCTACAAACATATTTACAAAAAACATAGGAATTGTTACCATGATTAGGCGTCTAATATTCATCCCCCCACCGCAACGAGAGCTCCTACTCTGTGTAAATCGTTTTTTATATACGCAGCTACACTACTGCTACATTTAGACCTGGTTACAATAAAGTGGTCATATTTTATTCAATTGCAAACCACATCACGTGCAGATAAAAATTGAACAAACAAATAAAAAAGTGTTCAAATACGTATGCTCTTAAAAGAAAACATCATTCTTCCTACAACTTTTTGAGGTGTCAATTTAGTGACACGGAGTTTATGTTTTGTTATATTTCAAGCAATGTACGATGTATCACGCATTAAAAACTCTGCTGGAGAATGTTATGTAACCTTTTCTTTGGCAGTTTCAAGAAAGAAAATACAAGCATTAACGGTTATCTTCCTTTTTATCTTTAGTTGAACAGATAGACAAATATACGTTTCGTCTGTCGTTAACACAATAAATAAGAGCTCTTCAAATGTTGTTGAAAACAGTAACCCGAGCAACAAAAAATAAACTAGTAGCTAAATGTAAATATATAAGTACAAAGAAATAAATCCATTCTGTGATAAACTAGAATTGTAAACAGCTGTTTTTTTACAAAGTTGAAAAAAGGAAATAGTACCATGTTTTCATATTATTTTCACACATTTAATGTCAAACCATAGTATTTCAAGAGACAAATACATAAGAAGAGAGAGGAAAAGATGTGAGGAATTTGCAAACAGGAAATATCCTAAGATAAAGATGTAATAAAAGGATGAGAGGGAGATTAAATGAGGTTGGACTTATAAAAAAGAAATAGATTATGAATGCAGATGTTGTGAACAACAATGATGTAACGATAGTTGTAAGGCTGTCGATTCGCATGGAAGAAAAGAAACGTTCAAATTTAAAGGATTTGCAAGTATTCGAAGGTAGTAAATAGAAATAAAATATCACAACTATCCAAACGTGCACGCAACCACAAAAACACACACTTACACACACACACACACACAAACACACACACACACACACACACACACACACACACACACATATATATATATGGAACTAAATTAAAACAGTAATATACTTGAGCATATAAAAATATACTCATCAAACACCAAGGTAAATGCATTTACACTTTGATGCAGAAGTTTTACACACACACACAGCTGATGTATATTTATATAAATACACATATTTTGTGGGAGTTAGAAAAATTGTTCCGATTATTTATTCACCATCACACCTATTCCATTTGCTAATAAAAATTACAACTACTTAGCGGTATTTCGTCTGTATTTACGTTCTGAGTTCAAATTCAGCCGAGGTTGACTTTGGCTTTCATCCATTCGAGGTCGATTAAATAAGTACCAGTTACGCACTTTTAATTTGTAATAATTATTCACTCCCTGATAGTAAACGCAAAGCTTCTGCGGTATTGTTTGTAATGCACATGGTAATTTCTTGAGGAGGAAGTAGTGGAATGACTGGCCGAGGTAAGTTCGGTTATGCTTTCAGATTGTGTCGAGGCATGATGTTCACTCGTTCATACTTGCGCGGTTTGCTAGCATAGTCGAATGTACTACTGGAATACCATACCGATGACGGAAATTGAATATTACCATTCATAATCCAGAAACGCGTCTATGATTAACTTTAAATGGTTAGTTTTCATTGTTTTTTCTTCTTGTTTTTGCCTTTGTGAGTTACAAGTAATGCTATCTGTTGGAGTCCCAGCTTTTTTAGCTGCTATTTCTTAACTTCGGTATATGGTGAAGCAAATGCTTGCTGATCCCTTAATTATGTTTATAAATGTATGGGAACTTTTAAATAAGTTCTCCACCGATAATGGTGCTTACATACCGAAGGGCTTGGTAAAAATTATTAATTGTTGATTTATTAATAAATTAATAAATTGATAAATCTTTACCCATTTAATTTATATATATATATATATATATATATATATATATATATATATATATATATATATATATATATATATATATATATATATATATATTAATAAATTATAGGGTAACAAAAAACATTTTTGAAATTTTATTTACCACCAGTGGTCTAGCGAGAGTAAAAAACAGTCAATAGACTATGTATTATTCATTTAAAATGCAGAGATGCCTATAATATGATATCTAACTCTCTAGAAAGAGCAGCAAAAGACTACATACCACAAAATTAGGGCATCTCTGCATTTTAAATGAATAATACATAGTCTATTGACTGTTTTTTACTCTCGCTAGACCACTGGTTGTAAATAAAATTTCAAAAATATTTTTTGGTACCCTATTTTTTTTGGTACCCTATAATTTATTAATAATGATAAAAAATTTTGGGGCTAATTTCTGAAAGAAAATCGGCATTTTTGTATTTGCTGCCGTTTAGGTAAACCGCAAATACGCGGTAAATTTGAAAAATTAGACATAGAAACACGAACCATGCTCCCTATTGACTCGTGCTTCATATGTTGTCTGGTCATTCTGCTGATGATAGTCCGACCTTTGTAAGATATATAATTTTTATCTTACTAAAATTGACCTGAAACCATGGTACAGAATATAGATTGGTAAATGTTTTTATTTTTCATTCCCTTTCGAAATTATCCCTAATTTTGTGGTATGTAGTCTTTTGCTGCTCTTTCTAGCGGGTTAGATGTCGTATTATAGGCATCTCTGCATTTTAAATATATATATATATATATATATATAGATATATATATATATATATATAAACCTACAAGTCTAGGAGAAAGCGATAATTTAAAAAAACTTTTGACATATAAATTAAAATCTGTAAATATACAACCATCCAGAAATTTGAGTACCTCATGATTATTTATTCTAATATATAATTCCTGTATATCACCTCCAAACCTTCCAATATATATATATATATATATATATATATATATATATATATATATATATATATATATATATATATATATATATATATATATATATATATATATATATATATATATATATATATATATATATATATATATATATATATATATATATATATATATATATATATAATTATTTGCTTCACCATAAACCGAAGTTCAGAAAAATAGCAGCTAAAAAAGCTGAGAATCTCACAGATAGCATCACTTGTTACTCACAAAGGCAAAAACAAGAAGAAAAAGAACAATGAAAAACTAACCAATTCAGATGATTAATTATGTTTATAAATATATGAACTTTTTTGGAATAAGTTCTCCACCAATAATGGTGCTTTCATATCGTTGAGCTTGGTAAAAATTATTAATTATTAATTGATTTATTAATTAATAAATCGATAATTCCTTTACCCTTTTAATTTGTAATAATTTATATATCTATATATATATATGCCGTTGTGCTTGCGGAAAGTTATTCTCTTTTAGTGCATTATAATTTAACATACTGACCGGTAAAATTTCCACTCATTTACTTCTTTAATTTTCTAAAGCTTCAGTTGCGTTTTGCAGCCTTGAATTTAAGAAAAACAAATAATTAAATGGGTGGAAATTTTACTAGGGAATGTGTTAAATTTAAGGCACTAAAAGAGAATGACCCTGCCCAGACACAACAAAATATGGTTTAACACAAGAACCCACATAAGCAATCTTGCAAACCAAATCCATAAACGAAATATATATGTATACACACACACACACACACACACACACACACACACACACACACACACACACACACACACACACACACACACACACACATATATATATATATATGTGTGTGTTTATATGTGTGTAGGTGTATATATATATATATGGGAGAATATACGAAAAAACAACAACAGACGAGGACAGGTGGTGTAAATAACAAAAGGATGTATTAGTATGACGCTCGGGAATACGGAAAGTCTTTGACGTTTCGAGCTACGCTCTTCAACAGAAAGAATACGGAGACAAGGAGAAAAACACGGAGAAAAAAATAGTGTCCAGTATATATATATTTATATATATATATATATTTTTGTATTTTTTATAAATAAAAACATAGCGGCGTACGTACATGCTGGTCTCTCCCCCTCTCTCTCTCTCTCTCTCTCTCTCTCTCTCTCTCTCTCTCTCTCTATATATATATATATATATATATATATATATATATATATATATATATATATATATATATATATATATATATATATATATATATATATATATATATATATATATATATATATATATATATATATATATATATATATATATATATATATATATATATATATATATATATATATATATATATATATATATATATATATATATATATATATATATAGAGAGAGAGAGAGAGAGAGAGAGAGAGAGAGGGGGAGAGACCAGCATGTACGTACGCCGCTATGTTTTTATTTATAAAAAATACAAAAATGGGAGAAGAACGCAAAACATTCACACGTAAGTTTATTTTTTTGTATCAACTAACTGTCTGGATGTTTTGCATTCTTGTCCCATTTTTGTATTATATATATATATATATATATACATATATATATATATATATATATAACCTAAATTATTAATTGATATTTTATACCGTTAAAGTTTTTTTATACATTCTAAATCACTGATATTATCGTGAATAATAATATCCACATATAAATCTAAATATATATACATATCACCTCATCAAATTTATATTATTACCATTTGTTTCTATAACTGTTTCCAATTTCTTATTGTTCTTTTGATGTTTTATTTGTTTTATCCCGAAGATTGTGATTATACTGGAGCAACATCTATTCTTCAACACCTCTAAACTTTTAGTGAATAAGGAACATTGATGAGGGAGGGTGACTCTATATCCCAGTTAAATTTTCGATATTCCGTTTACGATTGTTGTTTTATTTTTTTTTCATTTGCAAAGTATTATCGTCATAAATACGTGTCATTTTACCTTGTTTTTGTTAGACATATTTTCCGCCTTCTACTTCGTAAGTTCTATGATAACGCATTAATAACAGCGTCAAGCGTATATAATTCATGTTATGTCCAGAAGTATATAATACGTTTATTCAATTTATTTCTATTTCTTTCGGAAAAGTCATCTGTTAACGAAAATATGCTAAGTTAGCAGATATGAAGAAGCTGCATGATATATTAAGAAGAATAATTTCAAGAAAAAATCAAATCATTCAATGAATCAACGCCATTGGAATATTTACATTTAATATATTTTGGATTAAATTTAAACTGATATGAAAACAAAATTTTAATTGAAATAGAAAGAGAAGATATAATAAAAGATTAGATTCATGCCAGGCATTTAGTTTTGTTATCATGTTTTACAATTTTATCGCTTAAATTTCAGAATTGAAACCTTATTAATATGTGATGATTATTTCCAATTTTCTCTATTTTATTACCGAGGTAACGTACACTTATTTTCTTACAGCTAAAGTAAAATTAAAATCTAAACATAAGGAATCGCAATACGGATATCGACATTTTGATGAGATATGTAAAACAATATTTAAATTACTTTTAGAATATTAAATTTATTTCGTGATAACAATACATACTCGCTACTAGAACATATGCGAATATATACACATAATTATATACGTATATACATATGTATAAATATACGTCCATAAAAATACACTTTATACATACACACACACATGCATACATACATACATACATACATACATACATACATATATAAGAATAACTTCGAAATTTATAGGTTGTATTAATTCAACACAACATATGTTGCTGCAAACCGTACGTTCATTATGTAAGTCTTTTCTATATCCATTATATATTTAGAACGGTCTTGATATTTGTGGATTTGAAATTTTCTCAACTCCATTTCAACGATTCAACGTAAGTTCTTTCTCAAGTATTGATTTTTGTATCTGTCAGTCAGATCTACCGACTTTAAGGACATTTATTACTTTATACTAATTAAATTCCTCTATATTCAATTATTGGACCTTTCTTGCGACATGTCACCGATAAACAAACGAACAAAGAAACTCCCTAAAAATGATATTCTCTACCTAATTCTTATGTCATTCTGATTTGAAATAATTGGATTGATCTTTCGTTTTGTTATTGTTTTGTGTATTCCCGCATGAAACACACCCACCAGATGATGGGGAGGTATGATATTTTTGGTAGTCTTTTTTTGGTTCCTTTGTTTATCTGTGACTCGTCGCAAGAAACGTCCGTCAATATAACCGAAGAATTTAATAACTGTGAATTAATAAATGTCCGCAAAACTCTTTGAGGCTTATAGAAAATTCGATCCTCTTATCTCAATTTCTCCATTTTCGTTGTCCCTTACACTAAGTGGTTTATTTCCTTGATTGGGACTTTGTAACAAAAATAAAATACAATTAAGAAAGGCAAGAAAATCCTAGAAACGTTTAATAATTCAAATCCAACGAGAATGAAGTATAACCTAGAACAAAGAAACCACACGTTAAGCAAGATTCCCAGAAAACGAGCACATAAAACATAAACCCATGATCAGCGGCCTTATCTGTATCATATGAATATTTACACACCATTTTGCCTAGTCTTCTATATAAGAATCTTCTGTATAACAATCTTGCGCTGCAAGATATTTAAGAAGTATTTGCTACCTTAGCATATTTTTGTTAACAGATGACTTTTTCGAAAGAAATAGGAATAAATTGAATAAACGTATTATATACTTCTGGACATAACATGAATTATATACGCTTGAAGAAAGCGTCGAATTTCAACTAGTTGAAATACGACGCTTTCTTCCATACATTTAAATTACTCTAGGGCATGCAAACATGACTTGACAAATGCTGTAAAGAAATTCGTCCCTCAATGAGTCTCTGTTCTGCTTCATAATTTTGTGTGTATGAGTACAATATTTACTTTTTTTTCTGTAATGCATATTTGTAAGTGCGTTTATATGTATGTGTCACGTCTGTCGGTAACGTGAATGTGTGGACGATTGAGTGTTGATACTCCCAAATTGCATTCATCAAACCTTATCTTGCACATACACATGTAAGATGTGTATGAGATAATGAGTGCGTGTGTGTATGTGTGTGTGAATATATTTATTATATGCATGTATGTGTGAGTGGTTGATATGTATATTGAGTTGATATGTATATTGCGCATGTTTACATATACATATCTGTGCGTGCGTGTGCATCTGTGTGTGTGTGTGTGTGTGTGTGTGTGTGAGAGAGAGAGAGAGAGAGAGAGAGAGAGAGAGAGAGAGAAACAGGGGAGAGAAAGAAGTATTTTAATCTGTTAGTATTTTGCCACTACAAATACATATAAAACACAATCCCATATAAAGCATTTCAAATTTCTAAACTAGAATCAAATATAAATGCATGTTTTATTTAGTATTTGTAAACGCATGAGTAGCTGTGTAGAAAGTAGCTAGCTTACCAGCCACATGGTCCCGGGTTCAGTCCCAATGCGTGGCACCTTGGGCAAGTGTCTTCTACTATAGCCTCGGGCCGCCCAAAGCCTTGTGAGTGGATTTGGTTGACGGAAACTGAAAGAAGCCCGTCGTATATATGTATATATGTATAAATATATGTGTGTGTGATTGTGTGTGTTTGTCCCGCCCCCCGAACATCTCTTGACAACCGATGCTGGTGTGTTTACGTCCACGTAACTTAGTGGTTCGACAAAAGAGACCTATAGAATAAGTACTAGGCTTACAACGAATTAGTCCTAGATTCGATTTGCTCGACTAAAGGTGGCACTCCATCATGGCCACAGTCAAATGACTGAAAGAAGTAAAAGTGCAAAAGAGTAAACATAGTAAGCACATAATATTAAACAAGACATAGTTAATGTGGCCTCCGGTTCCTTTAATTTTTGTAGATGTTTAGAATCATATATATGTAGAATTGATTGTTGTCATAAACACATCGGATTATCATTGAATATACAAAAGAATATGTAGAATCAAAATATTCATGAGACAGTACATGCCATTCGTTTCATGGAATCATGAAATTAGAAGTGCATATTTTTACAAATACAATGCTCGGCTGAGAAATTCCTAGGCTAACAAATGGAACATGACTAAATGAGTTTTTTTTTTCTTTTTTCCTACATAGTCCCCCCTTGCGCTTTACTCTTCCATCGGCGTTCTCGTTCTCTTGGTTAAAAAGGGTCACCAACAGAAGATATCTCGTCATCATCCTTGTGATACCAGTTTCCAGCCAAGTGATTTTTTGTTTCCTTTTTTTTCATATAAGAGAACAGATGTAGAGAGATGCGAACAAAACAAGTTCGAATCCACAGGCAACTATTAAAACCTAAATCTCATTTGCTGGAGTATTTTCCTGATGAAACAGGACGCCTTTCGAAAATTTTCCGAATCGTTTCCTCATGATAGCCTTTTGTACCTGCCTCAGCATATTAGCATAGTACAGTCTACTGATGGTGTGACCTTCGAAACTTGTCAATAAAAACACAATGTCATTTACACCCCAAAAAGACTGAGGCCGTCACCTTCCCGGCACTTGGAAATACCTTGGCCTTGTTGGAGCAGGTGAGGAATAGTGTTTCCATTACATGAATTGTCTCCTTACTAGGGGCCAATGATGGCACCAACACTCATGCTTAAGAAACGTTCACGGAAACAAGCTGGATCTTCCACAGTGTCAGGTTTTCACCTCATGAAATCAACCTGGTGGGCTTTTGACCAGGTGTTAGATGACGTGGCACTTATCTAGCAGAAACGTTCGTCATACCAAGTTTATTGTGCAGAATATTCTCAATTCTTTCACGTCCTATGCTAATTGTACTGAATACTTGATTTATAGTCAATCGCCTATCATCCATCAATAAGTGGTGAACAGTATATACTTTGTTGTTAATGATGGCAGTTGCAAGATGTTCAGACGTTGGGGCATCTTCAACACTCTCCTCTCCCCTCTTAAATCGTGCTATCCATATTTTTACTGGAAATAAAGCTGGAGTGCCACCCCCTAAGGTAGTAACCATGCCAACATAAATGTCCTTTGGTGCTAAACTCTTTTTCTTCAGGTATGTGATAACAACACGATGCCAAATGTTGTCCATGTTGAAGAGAAATCACTACTAATTACATTTGAAGTCTTCTTTGAAAAGTCAGATGCAAATTTAAGTGGAGAGAAACAATTAAGCTTCTAATAAGATGGGTTGAAATTAATACATGGTGAAACATACCAGCATGTTTGAAAATACGAATTGTAAGGACAAGCAAATCATGTAGGCTCAATCTTACGAAAGCCTTCTGAAAGTGCGGATCTCCCGCTGCTCATTGATACTTCAAAATCTATAGATTCTGGTGACTCAAATATACGTAACTTAACCTACACTTAGAGCAACACCCTAATTGATTCTTTGTCACACTTTCTAGCACCACACTACTCACAATTTTTCAACTTGCAACCTATGAATACAATTTATCAGATTCGTAATCATTATTACGATCATAAACGCCATAATCAGCCATTACATTCAGCCATCTTTTTTCTGTATATTCTATCTGCAATACTTGTATTCATTTTATTTTCTTTATTTTATTTTATGTTTTCCTGTGTGTTTTTCACCCTCATGTGCTCCATTTATTCCATCAGCGTTTTTGCAATTTTATTTCGTTATCCTTTATAGCTTCTGGTATTTTTTTTCTATAATTTTCTTTCTTTTTCAACAAATTCCATTTCTCTATATCACTTTCTGGTTCTCTTGACTTCCACTCATATTGCTCCATCTTTTGCAACCTTATTTCTGCCAAAGTTTTGTATTTGCACTGTTATGTTTTGAATTTTCATTATTATCATTTCTTTTTTTTTTCTTTACTAGTGATACTTCTTTTCCCTCTACATTTCTCTGATACTCACGAGGGTTTATATGAAAGAAAGCAACGTAGTTTTATTTTGACCACTTTATAGCAGACATTTCTGTTCTGTAGCCGTTCGGCTGCATCGTCATTTTTGCGAATAATTTGAATTGAAGCATGGTACAATTCACTAATGGCAGCCATTTCAATATTACTACCGAATGTTCCATTCTTACACATGTATGTATGTTATTCCTGCTTTGTGCCGTTAGATTAAGAGATGGAAAATGCATTCAATTATTGCATATATGCTGTGTGGCTCCACGAAGTGATGGAAATTTCTGCTGTTATTGAGCAGGAATGACAGTTTTAAGCAATTACCATCGCCTGCATCTTGTACCAATTTCTTAATTAAAAAGTTGTCTTCTTAGCTTCGTGATAAATGATTGGCTAAAAGTGGTGATTCTCAATGAATAGAATCATGTTTGTCACTTTCGTCACTGAATTTAGACATCTTTGTAGGGAGTACAGGGATAATAATATCAACAAGTAAAAGTGATATGACTATTTAAAGGTATCGTCTGCTTATAAATGGAAAGTGGAACACTTCAGTTGATAGCGGATAATTTTAGTTGAAAGTGTGTCTGTGAAATATATGTGAGAGTAAGAGAAGCGCAAGGAGAAAGGAGTGAAAGGTTCATATGAAAGACAAAGAGTGTGAGGCGGGGAAAGATAAAGTATGATAGAAACACTCAAAACAGGAAAATACAAAGTAATATGAACAATAGGGAGAAAGAGGAGGAGACAGGCAGACAAAGAGAGTGGGGGAAAAGTCGTTAAATTGTGTACGTTATGCTACTTACAAATATTTGTACACACACACACACACACGCACGTATTTCTCCGTGTAATATCATAAGATGTGAATTTACATGCTGGTAATCCTACAACATGAAAGAGTCGGTATAGGGGCTGAAGATATATCCAGTTGTAGATGCCCTGTCTGATCTCTTTTTTAAAAATTTCTTATGCAACATGTTTTTCTGATCCTATAAGATAGAATCATGTGGCAAGGAATGAGAATCGGGTGTTATGTTTAGCTGAAGAAACGTCAAAAGATGAAATTTTTATACTTACAAACATAATCTATATATATATATATATGTGGGAGAATTTATATATATATATATGTACAATTCATGGTATATTTCATTGACAAAGGCAAAGTATAATTTTATACAGAGCCGGAAACCCAGGGGCAGAAATTACCCAATTTTTATGGTTTTATTTGTCTTTTTCACCTTTCACCTTCTGCTGTATTGAATACTTGATGTGGTTTTAGAGTCAGATTTTGACTGCTATTTCAAGTATGGTGGTATCTCATATATACATATTATTGTATATTGTAAATATGCAATAATCCCTCGCCATATCACGGTTTAACTATCGCGTTTATTATTTAAACTTACGTCTATTTCACTGTGGTGCTATTTTGAATTTATAAAACAATAAATATATAGAAATTATGAATATAATAAAACGAAAGTATACAATGCAGTGCAAATTCTACTTCGCGGATTTTGACCCATCGCGTAGAGTTTTGGAATGTAACATTTTGAAATGTAACACCCAAAATAGTCGAGGAATACGAAAGATTACATCATTGTCGGAATTACGCAAGAATGAAAATAACACTGATATCTCAATTTTTACCAAAATTACATAACATATACTGAAATACTAAAGAGTAAATTCATTCATTAAAAATTGCTACTGGCTTCCACTACGGCCTCCAGACGACTTCGGAATCTCCTGCAACTCTTCTGGCCGGTCTCCTTGTCTAAGTTGGTGAATGCTGTCATATCCTTGCCTTCAGTTTATTTTTAGTGTTAGAGAAAGTTTCTTTGGTCTCTCCCTCAACTGCGCCACACTGATAATAATCAAACAGGTTGCAGTCTGAGGAGTGAGGTGACCAGATGTTAGGGGTGATGTGGTCACAGAAATTGTCTGACAACTATGACTGGGTTCTCCTGCTTGTGTGGCATGGTGTAGAGTCTTGTTGCCAGACATAGGATCTTCCAGCAACCACCCACTTCACGCAGGGCAACACTAACTTCTCCAGGCACTTAATGTAGGCCTCCATGTTGTGAGCCCGTGTGAGAAGATGAATGAAGCCATAACGTCACCATTAGTGGTGATCACTCCAAACACCATCATCTTGACTAGATGTTTTATTTTTATAACTCTCGGTACATACATACATATATACGCACTTGTGTGGGTATATATATATGTTAGTTGTAGTGGTTATGTCTGTGTCATGAAGTGAAGAAAGTGTCTATCTGAACGACATTTGTTCTAAAGCTACACGCACTCTACGCACCATTTCCTCAGAAGAAGCCTCCACCTCAGACCTTTGCTACATTTCAATTTTATGAATTGCATATTGATATGTGTGGAGGTGCGTGGCTTAGTTGTTAGGGTGTCAGCATCATGATCGTAAGATTGTGGTTTCGATTCCTGGACCAGGCGACGCGTTGTGTTCTTGAACAAAACACTTCATTTCACATTGCTGCTGTCCACTCAGATGGCAAAAATGAGTAACGCTGCGATGGACTGGCGTCCCGTCCAGCTGGGGAACACATACGCCATTAAAACCGGGAAACCGGGCCCATGACCCTGGCTAAGCTTCAAAAGGGCGGATTTATTTATTTATTTATTTGTTATATTGATATAGTTCAATTCGACATCTTTCAGTTGTATGCTAAATATACTTCACTCGTTCTTTGATTCTGTCTATCCAAGTAAAGTTTTCTCCGATACATATTCTCGTAGCAGTTACAAAAGTAAATATTGTATGATAAATTGCTTACAATATTGTTTCATCGTTAATATTTTTTTCCAACTGATGTACAAATAATACTCTTAAATATAGTCGGCAGGCGTATAAATATGTATTTAGATAAAATGATTTCCTTTAATTATCTTCAAAGATTAATATGAATTAGGATATTAATTCAATTGGTTTTCAAACCTTTTTTTTTCTTTTAATCCGTGTCATTCTACAAATCTATATTTGAAAAATAACGTCGAAAGCTCCACAGATGTTGACATTTTTGTATAAAAGCGATTCATATGTTTGCTGTATACTCACGTGACTACAGGGAAAAATGACCACATTTTATATTTAAAAGCGTGGAATATGATATATTCATTGTTTATTTACTTATGAAAACATCACGTTACTACTGGGAACAACAACAGTTTCTATTGATATTGTACAAATGTCTGCAAGATAAACATGTACATTGGTGAATAACATCGCTCTGTTACCACTATTTGTATTGTAGTGTCATATTGATTAAAATAATTCATAAGATTTAACAATCTGAATATGAAAACCAATTAAGAGCCTAACCATAAATACACAATGGGCATATTTAATATGGCATTAATCATTGTTTAATTAAAATATTGGGACATGAAATTTTACAACGGAGAGTTAATGGTTTAATGTTTGAGAATATTATTGCTTGATGTAATGCTAATACCATCAATCCACATGAATTAAAGATGAATTTATTATACTGACAAGCTACATTTACGAGTAACCATTCATAAAATTACTGAGCATGGTAATTTTTCCCTTGTATACACAATTTCCTTACTCTCTTCCGCTATACCTCTACCATATTCTTGCAATCAATTCACTTTTCTCCCGAAGTATACTGTTATGCAAACAAAGTTATCTGAATCGTAAAATTTAGTGCGTAGGATTCAATGTAGAAACATGTAATCTAAATACCAATGATGGCCTTGACCGTGCCGACCCATAAGAATAAACAGACAAGCATAATCCCTGTACATGTACACACACACACACACACACACACACACACACACACACACACACACACACACACACACACACACACACATACGCAAACACACACATCTATCAATACTTTTCCCTTTCGTTTTGTCTTTCATCTTGGTTTTGCTTCCTCATTACTCTTTCTCTCTGTCTCTCTTTCCACCATTTCTCTCTAACTATACCCACACAGACACACACATACACACGCACACACACACACACACACACAAACCACACACAAACGCACGCCCCACCCCACCCCAACAATCTTACTCTGTACACAAACGCAAACAACATATTTATTGATAATATATGAATCCCTCGCCATATCGCGATTCAACTATTGCGGTTCACCTATTGCGATTTATTATTGAAACTTATGTCGATACCTCGTGGCGTTGTTTTCTATTTATGATAAAATAAATATATACAAATTAGAGAAATAATTAAATATATATATATAATACTGTTTCTATTTTGCGGATTTTCATTATCACGGAGTGTTTTGGAATGTAACACCCGCGATAGTCGAGGGATGAATGTACTATGTATTTATATATATGGCTGAATGGATAACATGTTCGCTTTCTCACTACGTGGTTTCGGGTTCAGACCCAAGCAGAGCACCTTCTGCAAGTGTCTTCATCTATAGCCACAGACCAACCAAAATATAGTGTGTGAATGAAGTCGACGAAAATTGTGTGGAAGCCTTTCGTATATGCACGCATGTGTGCGTGCTTGTTTATGTATACGCAAGTGTTTGTGTGTGCGTGTGTGTGTGTGTGTGTAATTGCTCATCGTTTTGTTGTGGCCTTTTAAAAAAATCTCCTTTTTAAAGAAGTTAATAAAATTTCGTCTCTCTTCAAATTTCTCAATGAATTTTTTTGATGGTGTTAAATATGGCACTTGGGTTTGGACTTTATTCATTTATCTCAAATCTGTTTTGTTATGTTTTTTTTTTCGTGATGAACTGAGACATTTTAATCCTGCTTACAAAGTCATAAAATATATTTCTTTGACCTCTACCTAATATCAGTTTGATGTTGTCGCACAAGGCCAGCAATTCCGAGATGTTTATGTGTGTGTGTGATGGTGGTGGTGGTGGGAGTAAATTGATAATATCGACACCATTGCTCAACTGGTACTCGTTTTATCGGCCCCGAAAGGATAAAACAGTTAAGTCAGCGTTGGTGGTATTTGAGTACAGAATGTAAAGACGGCTGAAATACTGCTATGCATTTCCAGCGCCGTGGTTTCGATTCTCCCAGCTCACCGCCTTTGACGTGAACCTAATATCGAGAACTGTATTGGTATTTTCTCTTTGAGTACTTAGTATATATCTTTTTTTCTCTTCTAATGATATATTCTTTCTTGTCTATCTGAAACAGACTGATGTACATATACATGCAAACATACTAGCTATCTGTACTTGTACACACACACACACACACACACACACACACACACACACACACACACACAAACATATATATATATATATATATATATATATATATATATATATATGGTCGTTATGCAGAGTTTACCCACCTCCTGTACCTATATATTCTAAACGCATGAGAAGACATGATTAAAACAAAACATAGAATATGCACGTATACATACATGCATGCATACATACATACATGCATACATACATACAAATACACTCTGCTGTTGAAGCTGAAATTTCAATGAGTCTTGGATGTAGATTACAAAACGGTCCTATCAATATTGGCAAGAAATCTTGAAATAAAACTGAATTATGATTACATACACACATACATACAAACAAAAATAACCTGCTGTCGATGTTGAAATTCCAATGAAGGATCTTTGAATCTAGGTCAGAAGCGGGCTCTTTTTCTATTGACAAGAAATCTTGAAATAAAATATGTATAACATACAGACATACACAGGTGTGTGAATGTATGTATGTATTTATGTATGTTTGTAGGAATGTAAGTATGTATGTTTGCATATGTGTGTATATTGCTGTTAAAATTGTATCTTACTCCTTTATAGTAATGTCAATATAAACATAAATGTTTATTTACACAATTAAACCTTAAATATGATTGATAATCACTTGTGATTCAGAATTAACTTACGATTGTATTCATGACATCGAAAGGGCAGGATTGTACACCATGACACTTGTTAACCTTCGCAACAAAAGTTTTAACAAATATTATCTATCTAAGTAAGTCTTTCTATGGAAATGTATTCATATCATGAATTAAAGATGAAATTGGCGTACTGTAGAAATGTCTATGTCTGAAAGATTAAAAAATGTGACAATTGTATTCTTTCAACTAAAGATTGTTACTACTGAGAGCTTCTGTTGACTTTTAATATTTTCATTCATTGGTAGTGGCCATGCTAAAGCACCAATTTGAGCTGTTCAACTGAATAAATGAAACCTAGCACTTATTTTTTTCTAATCCTCACAGTTAGTCTAATAGGCTCTAGCTTAAACAGTTAAGTCGGCAAGCGGATGCGGTGGTGAGTCAGATGTACATACACATATATTTACCTATCCAGCTACACACACTCGCACTCACACACACACACACACACACACACACACACACACACACACACACACACACACACACGCACGAAAATGATATATAGTATTAAATACACGTAGAAGCGCTCTAAAAAGCGAAATATGGACATCAATACATATCCTCCATTGAAAACAAGTCGAGCACGCAGACACATGTACACACATACTCATACACACACACACACACACGCACGCATATTGTCTCAGGTCACTCGTGGGCGCTACTGGTAACATGTAATCAAGTGCAACCTGTCGCACGGTCGGGTCGTCGGCGACTAATCTGGCAACCCCACCAGGCTTGTTTGGTGAAGATGCTGTTAAATACCCTGCAGGATGAAAAATAACACCCGTCAAAGGGCGGAGGTACTACTGAACAGTCAACGGCAATCCAACAAAATATGTATATATATATATATATATGTATGTATGTATGTATGTATGTATGTATGTATGTATGTATGTATGTATGTATGTATATATATATATATATATATATATATATATATATATATATATATATATATATATATATATATATATATATATATATATATATATATATATATATATATATATATATTTCTTCTTATATGAATATATATATGTATATTTTTACTTTTATATATATATTATTTTATATCATTCAATTTCACATCTTTTACTTTTCTTTATATTTATATATATTATTTATATTTAATTCTTATTTAATTCATATTCACACATCGTACCTCTTTTTATCGTTTCATATGTCCATATATATCCTATGACGGATACCTCTTATGTGTTTAAGTGTACACTGTATTTATATGAGTCATATGTTGTATATATGCTGTCTAATAATAAATTATTCACTAATAAATGTTTCGTAAATTGATTACGACATTTTGCTAACGTTTCATTAGCTTCTCAATACTTTGAGGGTTGAAAATGTCAAGTTTGGACGTCAAACGTCAAATCTAAACGGCAAATCTGAGCTCAAAGATTTCATGGAAGTTTGTCTTCAGACCAGGACGTCGTTGTGAAGATTCCACACATACTACAGGAAAGCCACTGGAAAAACTCAATAATCTGAAGGTACCATATCAGGGTAACAAGGCGGGAGAAGTAGAAGTTCCTAAACAAGCTCTTTAAAGCATTCTGAGGGAAAATAGAGACGTGGAAGAGAGTGTTGTTGTCATGTTAAAAAGTATGCCTTGTTCTCATTATTCCCTAACCCCACCTACCAACCTGGCTCGTTTCCCTGCTCCCACCTACTCTGCCGCACTTACCCCTACCTCTCCAACACCATCAACCTCAAATGCACCCATCATTGTCCCTACCATATCACCGACTCCTTTACCAGCACTTTTAGCAACGTTATTTACTGCATCTCCTACTCTTTCTGGCCTTCTCTGTACAGCAGTCAAACGAGACGCCGCTTGGCATACCGGTTCGCCGAGCACCTCCGAGACATTAGACTCGCAATGACACCTCGGTATCGCGGCATTTCCGCTCTACCGCTCATTCACTGCAACACCGGTCTGTGTGAGGATTGTCTTTGCACGGCGGTAATCCGGACTCCTGCCTTCGCGGCAAACATGATTTAATCTTCACTCTTCGCTCCTTTGCGACACATGAGCTAAACTTCCCTCCTCTCTTCATGCGACTACTCTCGTCTCCTCTCTTCATCTGACAACTACTTCCTATCTTCACTCCTTCCACCTCTCCACTCCTCTCTTCCTTTGATACTTCTTCTCTTCACTGCAAGCCACCTTCCCTGTTCAGTGATGCCCTCTCCACCCGCACCCACACCAACACCCCTCTACACGTGCGCCCACACATACATATCCACCCACCCCACCCCTACACCCTAAGTCACATCCCCACAGCTCACACCCATAAGCCGCAACATGCACACCACTGCACCACCGCACCCCATCACACCAACCCTCACCCACATACCATGATCCGCACACCCACAATCATCTACCTACCCACACATTAGAGACGCACGCGTATAAACGTGCATATCCGCGGCGGCGAACTGACGACTCGGAGCTGACCGGGGGAATCTGACTATCTAATTAAAACACACTCTATCTGCACACACACGTATACATTCTCACATACACACATACGTACGCGCATGAATTGGGATCATCAATACATTATTATCTCCCCTTCTTTCTGCTTCTTTTGTCAAACCCTTTCTTTCAAACCAATCTCCACTCTCTCTCTCTGAGTCTCTCTCTGTGTCTCTCTCTGTCTCTCTCTGTCTCTCTCTCTCTCTCTCTCTCTGTATATATATATATATATATATATATATATATATATATATATATATATATAAGAGTGAAAAAACTAGAGAAGGCTTGTGTTACATGGTTAAAGTATATATTTAAATTATGTCAGAAAAATGTTATAAAACCTTTTTGGTATATAAACATTGTATTTTGAGAAATAACCGGTTTCGTGTTGTCTTTTCAAATTTCTCTACTTCATTGTAACGTGTTCGCTCCAGTCTGACGTGTATAAGAATACAGGCATACACATATATGTGTGTGTAGGTATGTTGGTATCAAAATATGTATATATGCATGGACGGCGAAATCGATAGAATAATTTGGAAAATATTACGCAGACCGAAGCCGGACAAAATGATGATTGCGGTTTTTTTCAATATGATGCACAAATACCTCTATAACGCCAATCATGTATAGTCGTACATACAGAAACGCAGATTTATATGCATGCGTGTACGCACCTATGGTAGCTTTTACGTATGTGATTATTTCACTCGTGTAAATGATTATGAATTTTTAAAGAACACCACATACATATGTAAAATAAAAGTGTGACACAATTTTGTTTATATGATATGGCTTCCTGTTTTTCACAATTCAAAATAAGCTAAAATTACCCGTATTTAGAAGCCCCAACAATTCATTGAAACACATAACTGTGACAGTGAAAGAAAGTGCTTCCCCCGATAAATGGACATGATCATAGTGCTCTATTTAGAGAAATAGTCTCTAGATAAAAAGAGAAGAGTAATAAGCTCTGTGTGTCGTTAGAGTCTTAAGGATTATTGATTAAATGAAGTAAAAAAAAACAATACACGTATATATATATATATATATATATATATATATATATATATATATATATATATATATATATATATATATATATATATATATATATATATATATATATGTTTATATATATATATAATTTTTTTCAGAATGCGACAAAATACCAAGGGTGTGAAGATATTAGAACATTTATATATAGAAGGTCTTACAGCTGTTTCCAGGATATTTATTTTATCCCTTCATCGGAGACGGTGTGAGAAGAGAAAATTGGTTAAGCAATAGTTAATTTAGATAAGATACGAAATAGAGAGTGAAGTGGAGGAATGAAATAGATGCGAGATATGCAGGGATAAAGCATTTTGTAGATCCATTATTTAGGCAAAATGGTATACATAAAAGATTCCAATAATTTGTGAGTAAAATCTAATAGTATCTAAAATTGGTCATTCCAAGTATAGAGTTTGTACGCAATGCTATTGAATGAAGGGTGTTATTTAAAGTGACTTAAAAGTAGGGAATGTACTTGTAAGGTCAAATCGAAAAAAATAAAAGAGGAATAAGAATAAAGAAAAGAAAGAAAAGAAGGAAAAAGAAAAAAACAAGGAGGGGTAATAAGGGAAAGCATATATTAGACATGTATATATGTATTTATACAGGTGTTTATACATATCAATATCTACATATACAACGTATAATCATGAGTATATGTACATATGTACACCCATATATACGTGTATCTGCTACTGTTGCTGTAGTTGCTGCTGTAACTGCTATTGTTGTTGCTGCTGTTGCTGTTACAACTGCCCCACGGAGGCCAATAAGACTTCCATGTTAAAACGATTTTCGCCTTGCTTTCGTACCAAACAAAAGAGCAGAAGTTTAAACGTCAAACGCAAGCTTCGAACAAAACGTCACCACTTGTGAATCCTTGTATTGGATATATAATATAACGGAATAGGGGTGAGGGGGAGAAAGTATATAGACGAGATACTACTATTACTATTACACGAGACTCAGCATAAAAGCTCTTAGCGAACTGCTACCAAAATGAACTGACAATCGCTCACAGTTCTTTACTTTATAGTAGTGAGTCAGTGTACCTTATAGTTACTTGAGGGGGGTCGGAATCCTTCCACAACACACACACACACATATATATATATAGTTCTTAAAAAAGAATATTGTTCACAATGACTTCGATGTTTCGGGCAGCTGCTAAGTCATCATCGTAATGGTCGAAAATTGTAAGTTACTGCCAATAATATTCTCGTTTAAGAATGACATGTATACATCGACACCTAGATACACTGATTCACAGATTGACTGGTAGATAGATAGATAGAGAGATAGATAGATAGATAGATAGATAGATAGATAGATAGATAGATAGATAGATAGATAGATAGATAGATAGATAGATAGATAGATAGATAGATAGAGAGAGAGACAGACAGACAGATAGATAGATAGATAGATAGATAGATAGATAGAAAGAGAGAGAGAGAGAGAGAGAGAGAGAGAGAGAGAGAGAGAGAGAGAGAGAGAGAGAGAGAGAGAGAGAGAGAGAGAGAGAGACGATCACTTAAAAGTTAACTAAAACGGTTAAATATCTATGGCAAACGGCCAAAGTGTGTTTGAGAGTAAAAGTAAAACATGATTTAATCTAAGTTTTACGGAAAGCAACGTAGGAGGAAATCATCTATATTATCATTTTGACACTTGAACCACATTATTAGTTAGCTGGCCCTGGCCAAAATATTTCCGTGTGTCGACGTTTTCTATGGTAATAATTTGTGTGACATTTTCCAGTTACATTTAATTGTTATTTGTTTTCTTCTTGAACATTTTCAGGGTATATTTGAATAAAGTAGCCTTTAAGAAGAATAGCTGTTCGAAATATTGTGGTGTGGAATGAACTTACTTATTGTTCAGGGTTATGTGAGAGATTTTCTTCGTTATTTCATAACACGATAGTTGCATCTTATGGAGAATGTAAAGAGAATATAACCCATAGTATAGAAATAATTTAGCGCTCACCGTTGCCTTGTAGACAATGAGTCACGTATTAGAGACGCTTTGTGATATATCCCCTCTTACACATACTCATTCAGAATGAGAGAAGCAAAATGTCAGAAACAATAAGTCGAAACGAAGAATACAAATAAATATATCGACGAAACTGAAATGCTCTCTGATACCTTATTAACAATTGCTGAAATTGCCTTAAAATTGCTATCATCAGATCATATTCAATGAAAAATCAATACCACTTGCTCGTGAAACAAGATCTCATCGAATATTGTTTTCCTTTTATTTGTTTTCAACAATAAATATCTAAGTATTTGTGTATGTGTATATCTATTACATACGTCTCTCCTTCTATATGTATGTATATATATATATATATATATATATATATACATACATACATTCATGTGTTTATATATAATATATATGTGTATGTATATATATGTATATGTATATATATATATATATATATATATATATATATATATATATATATATATATATATATATACATGTATATATATATATATATATATATATATATATATATATATATATATATATATATATATATATATATATGTATATGCGCATTTATATATACCTATATATACATATATATTTTTAGAAGTGTGTGCGTGTCAGAGTGTGTCTGCACACATATGTGCGCACGCATACAAATATATATATATACATTCATATATATACATTCATTAATACATAAATAGATGTGTGTTTGTGTGCCTGGTCATTAGTGCATGTGCTTATAAAATATCTGTACAGAGACAAACACACACACAGACAAACACACACAAACACAAACGTGTGTGTTCATATTTATTTAACTGAGATTGAAATGAGAAAATAACGAAGAGCTAATAGAATTTCTATACGCCATTTGTAATAATTAGAAATACGATGTTTATAAAATAAAGCGAATGAAAAAGTAAAAAGAAAATTGCTTTCATATTACATTGTCAGTTGATTTTTGTTAAATTATTATTAATCACATTGCTATGTATGATTAAAATTACATCTCCGCTTTCATACAATGGGCAATATTGTAACACCATAATAAGAAAAGAAACAAAGAAATAATACTCTATATAATATTAGTTTAGAAAATTGTTGTTCTAAATTTTCGTAATTGCATGCTATCGGTTCTTGGATTAAAATTAAAAAAAAAAGTTGCGCATTTTAATTTATTTTGTGAGATTTTGAAAATACTTCATCTAGAAAACAACTTTATAGAGCATTAGACCAGTGTTAGGAAAAAAAAAAACCGATAATGAATATAATTTTATTTTTATAACAAGGGAATTCACAGAATTCATATCAGAATTCATATAACAAATGCTGAGAAAATGAGCAAAACTAATTCCAGACATATTTGCCTCATGCTCAAAGACATAATTCATTACACATAATCTTACAAACACACAGATACACACATACATGTACGTACATACATTCATACATACATACATA
Organism: Octopus bimaculoides; assembly: GCF_046866305.1. NCBI lineage: Eukaryota > Metazoa > Mollusca > Cephalopoda > Octopoda > Octopodidae > Octopus > Octopus bimaculoides. The sequence continues at coordinate 141,722,603 of NC_142929.1, forward strand.
CACACTTACATACATACACACATACATACATACACACATACATACATACACAATACATACATACACACATACATACATACACACATACATACATACATACATACATACATACATACATACATACATATATACATGCATATATATCTATACGTATTTATCTTCTTTTTTTCATTCTTTCACTTGTTTCAGTCATTTGACGGTGGTCATGCTGGAGCTCCTTCACGAAGAATTTTTAGTCGAACAAATCGACACCAAGACTTATATTTTTTTAAAGCCTGGTACTTATTCTATTTGTCAATTTTTTCTACCACCGTATGCGGGGACGTGAACACACCAGTGCCGATCGTCAAGAGACGGTGGGGCACACAGACAAAAGATAGTCATAGTTATATATATATATATATATATATATATATATATAACGTTTTTCTTTTCAATATCCGTCTAACAATTCCATTCGTAAGGTCTTGTTTGGAAGACACTCATGCAAGGTGCCATGCAGTGGGAAGGAACCCGGCACCGTTTGATTTGGAATCCAGCTTCTTAACAGACAGTCGCACCATAATAATTATTTTCCATAGAAGCAGCATTAATAGCAAAAGCAATCTTTATTTCGAACTCTACGTGGATGTTTAGCTGAACACCGATTACTGGGTGGTTTACTTTGAGAAAACCTCGCATGTGGCTTCAGGGGGATTAAGTCACACATGTTTATAACGCTGGCTGACGACAAATCCGCTACGAGTGCTGAAACTGTCAGATCACATATTTCGATTAGCCCTGTTTACTCAGTGGTAAACGAAGATCGTATGCTAGATAAAATATGTGTGCTTTTATGCACCATGCGTGAATGTAAAAGGTTCTTTTAATGGAAAAAACACCATATTCGGCTGCCTGACAGAACATCGACGCTATGTTGACTTTTGATATTAATACTAACTTTACCACTAATAATTTTATCGCTATATGTCTGCTGGCTATTTCCAAAACCAGAGCCTGAAATGCAACTGATATATATTCTTTTACTCTGTTACTTCAGTCACCGCATTTAGTGGAGGAAATCGACCCCTGGACTTATTCTTTGGAAGCCTAGTACTTATTCTATCGGTTTCTTTTGCCGAACCACTAAGTTGCGGGGACGTAAACACACCACCATCGGTTGTCAAGCGATGTTGGGGGACAAACACAGACTCGCAAACATATACACACACATACATATATATATATATATATATATATATATATATATATATATATATATATATATATATATATATATATATATATATATATATATATATTACGACGGGCTTCTTTCAGTTTCTGTCTACCAAATCCACTCACAAGGCTTTGGTCGGCCCGAGGCTATAGTAGAAGTCACTTGCCCAAGGTGTCACGCATTGGGACTGAACCCGGAACCATGTGGTTGGTAAGAAAGCTACTTTATTTCATTTCAATTTGCCATAAAGGCAGTACACAGAGAGTAGCTACGGGCTGGACAAAAACATTAATGAGATGAAATGGAAGATAAATATGATGGTATAATGAGAGAAGGCAAAAGCCGCCCGCCGAACTTTGCTTCTCTATAACATTGTTCTTTTTAAAATTAAATTTTCACATTGAGGCTATGAACCTCGTACATAAAAAGTCATAAATTAAGGCATTTGCCTCTTATGATTTTTCATTACACAATATGAGGCACTCGTCCTCTTAGGTTTTTTCGCCCGATATAGCCTTCGCTTCTCTCAAGCAAAACGATGGGTCTCGGTCGGGCCACTTTCCAATACTGAATTCGTCGAGGGGGAAGGAATTCACCACCGTACTTCTGTGACTACCCGACACGACCTCCGCAGTCACCTGCGGAGGCCAGTCCGGATCCTTAGTACAGGTGAGGACGCCCTCTCTCCGACGCTTCCTTTTATTCACAAATTTCTGCAGGGATAGTATTTTGTATCCAATCAGGTTCTATACCGGGTGGCAGCCCACAGATCCAAGCTCTAGTTAATTTCTACCCACACTATGTGGGAACAAACAGAATTTTTTCCCCTTCTAAGGGCTGGCTCGCAAGTTTGCGAGCCACCTCAGGGATGTCAAATAGCAACCTAACCGTCGTATATTTTACACCCCTTGCCATAAACTTAATAGTTGGCAGATATTCTGCCAACTCTTTTTCAATTTCAATTTTGGGAAAGACCGTAATGGTGTCGAGTAACCTAGAGTAACACCACCGTTCTTTCCCTGAAATCAGTTAACCACTTCTTGGGTGGGATAATCTCCCACTCCACAGCAGTGGCCTTATTTTTCTTTATGTTCTCTGCCATGATAAAAATGTCCACAAAAATATTAAACAACGAAAAATTTTAAAAACATGCAAAAAGAGAAAACATTTCCAAAAAGCGGAAGAAATAAAATAAACCGTTCGTACTAAAAAAGTTCATAAAAGAAGGAGAAAGGAAATACAACAGCTCAGAAAGAATAAATAAAAATATAAAGTTCCAGGCAGAATAACAAATTTACAGGCCACAACGGTACTCCGGCCCGATTTGATCCCGGCTCCGCTGCAATCGTCACTTTGCTTTTAAATTTTAAATCCTTTCCGTAGTTCCACGTGGTGTAGTTCAAAGCAAGAGGAAGAATTTTCTTCAAATATATTAGCTTTCAAAACTTGGTTTGCAAACAATAAATTCCTTTTCTTTTTTAAACAAAGTTCACATTATTTGTTTGTAGTTTTCAAATCATGGCTTGAAAACAACAAACTTTTACAAATTGAGTTCACAATTTTTGGAGGAGTGATACCTCCAAAACACTCTTCTCACCGCTAAGTGAGACTTTAAGTACAACCACAGGCAGACAAATGCTTTGGGGTCTTCTGAATACCAAGACTTCTTATATATATATATATACATATATATATGCGTGTGTGTGTGTGTGGGTCCGTTTATATGTATTTGTGTATGCGCATACCAACGCGCACGCACACATATAAACGCAAGTATGACTGGGTAGTAAGTAGATTGCATCTCAAGCACAATCTTTCGGGTCCAGCCCCTCTATTTGTTATATTAGGGAAGTGTATTTTACTATAGACCCGGGCTGAATGAACACTTCGAGGCGGTGCTCCAGAATGGTCGCGATCCGATGAGTGGAATACGTGAAAAGACAAAAAATATTTGTTACATATAATGTTCCCTTAATGAAATGTTATTGTCGGATATTTCACTCTACGTGAAATATCCTCTTCAGAGTGTGCAAAAACCACTACAATAGTGAAACGTACGTAGAGAAAAGAGGTCTTCTTGAACCTTAGTTTCTATCTATCAATTGCTTCCCATCCACATTCTTCCGAGTTGAGTTTTCTACTATAACTGAAAGAAACCCGCCATATATATATATATATATATATAACAAAATAAATTTGTAAGGTACTGCACGAGTGTTAATATATATGAAATAATGTTTGAATATACAATTTTAAAGATGTTTATTCACTTGACCGGCTTCACGTTTTAGAAAACGTTTGGCAAGAGTAAAATGTAAAGCTTTGTATAAGCTTTGTTGTCTTAAGTACTGGTTGTCACATAAGTATTAAAATACATATATACATTATTTGATAATAATAAGAAAATGTTTAAAACAGTTTAAAATAAAGTATTCAACAAAAAATATTAGGATTTCAATAAAAATCAGGTTTGTTTGGTAGTATATATATACACAGAAGGAGATATATTTAAGAATTAAAAAAAAAATTGGAGAGGCACCCACCTGTCTTTTTGACATGTTTTCTCTCTTGTGTGTAGCTAAGGAATGTTTGCTATTTTAAGGGACAGTGTGGGAGGCTGGTTGAAGTGGGGGAAGGAAGAGCAATGTAGAATTAAAAGGATATTTTTGTTTATGGGCTAGTCTACCATGGTTCAGTAGTTTTGGGGACTGGTCTTAGAGGTCAGAATGGTGTGAGTGTGTGTTCTCTGTGCACGTCTCTATGTGTGTGTGTGTGTACATGTGTTTGTGATTGTGTTTGTGTGTGTGCCGTATTTGATTGGTCCCAGTGTTTATTATGGCGTGTGTATATGGGTCTGTGTGTGTTTTATATTTGATAGGAAATGTATACCAAATATAAAACACACACAAACCCATATACACACGCCACAATAAACTCTTGGACCAATCAAAAACGACCCACGCACACAAGCACAAACACATGTAAATACACAGATAGAGACGTGACAGAGACACATACACTCACATAATTCTGACCTCTAAGACGAGTCCCAAAAACCAGTGAACCATGACAGACTAGCCCAGAAATAAAAAAAAGATCTTTTTAATTCTATATTGCTCGTAATTGGATCTATTTTAAAACGGGGGCGCCAGTTTTCATTTATGTTTTATGTAGTGTTTTTGGTACGGAAAGTCTTTCAAACTTCGTATACTTATCTATTTTGTGTTATAGAACAGAAAAATATTTTTGTATTCGAATTTATTTCATGTAAAAAATTGTCTTATTTCGATAATTTCTACTAATCACTGACGTCTATTCAGTTGAAAACAGTTAGGGCTGTAACGGTGTATATCGTATTAATCCCCTAACCCTAACCCTAACCCTGACTAGACTGTTAACCGTAACCGTAACCCTAACCCTAAAACTAACCCTAACTCTAGAATCCGAACTCTAAAATTGTTACACACATAGATACGCACAGCGTAATTTATTATATAAACAATATATGCGTATAAATTACGATTAAACCGGATGAAATATGTCACAGGGAATAACATTTTTATGACCGCCCAGCAGTAACTCTATTCAGTTGAATAGACGTCAGTGATTGGTTGAAATTACAGAAATACGACAACTTTAACATGGAATAAGTTGCGAATTCCTTTTTTTTTTTTGTTATGAAGACTAAGAGTAAAAGATGTTTTATATGACACATTCTACCAGTGTCCCAAGTTTCAAAGTGTTTCGTTAGTGTTTCGTTAAGAAAATACTGGCGCCCCCGTTTTAAAATAGATCCCCGTAATTAAATGTCTGAAACAAATAAAAGATAAAATGTCTATTCCAGCATATTAGAAAAGTGCAAAATGTTTTTGTTGTTCCAGCTTCCGTAACTAATTTTCTTTTTAGAATGTTGGTTAATTAAAATGAAATTTCAAAGCAGTACCCTAGCATGGCTGCAGTCTAATGATTGAATTTTTTTAAAAATCATTATTTGTATTGAAGAAATTGTAATGCTTTCTCTGTCAAACTACTAAAAACGTGGAGGGAAATATATTTTTGCCTGAAACAAAGCAAAGATAATTTCTTCTGATGTTACTATTAGTAAAAATGAAAATCCCCATGGTGTAAATGCTCCATGTTTTCAAGATTCATATCATGACCGCCACACTTCTGAATGCATGTACCAAATGTACTACCAGATGGTGTAATAGGAATAAAGGAGAAATAGAAATTTTATTCTTGGCCATCATAGTTATGTAATCTAAAAAGATATATTCTGTTTGGCCCACTTTTGTATAAAGAAACCAACTTAAAGAAAATATTTCCGTGAGAATATTTTAAAAATCTAAGATTTCCATCTTAACAGTACCTCACCATATTCCCTGGGTGACAATTCAGGATCTTATACATATTTTCCAGGTGCAGCTTTTTGTGGTGATATTACCAAAAAAATTAAGGCATATGGAATACACACTTGCAATCTTCCATAAGACTGGCTATGTGAACAATATCTAAGTTTATAGAGTGGAGTGAGAAGTAAAGTAACTTGGTTTCCAAAATAAGTCTCATAGGTGGTCATAAGCAATATGATGGAATCGATATTCTATTAAGGTTGACATGCTTATTGAAATATGTTCAGGCTATAAGTTTTCTATGCGAAAAAGGATTATAGAATTTGATACACCACCGGTAAAGAAAGGAATACTAAAAGTAACTGTTAAAAAATTGAAACTTAAAGAATAAAAAGTGATTATAAACAATAATAGAAAAATGTATTGTAGCAATGATTTGAAAAGTTGAGAGATATTTAACGCTCTTCCATTCAAATGGCTTCCTTATCAGTACAGAACAGAGACATGACAGTTCGAAAAGTTATTTGAGTCCAAATACATCAAACGTTAACAACAACAAAGTACATTAGCAAATAGTTATGAAAGAAGAGAGCACCCCAAATGATACGTGGGTATAATCGTCGTTTTATTGGGAGCATTATCATCATCATTTACTGTCCAAATTACCATACTTGGAAGGGCCTGACGAAGTTTATTGAAGCAGATGTTTTACTGCTGGATGCATTCCTCTTCTGTTTGGAAACAAGGTAATGTTTCATCTTGGCTAAACGTCTTCACACAATACTGGAAATGAAAAACATTACATTTATGACAGTGAAACTCGCTCACAAAAATCATGTGATACCAACACAAAGAACTACAAACTTATACACACTTAACTCTTTCAGTTTCTGTCTACATATATAAATGTTTGTTTTTATGAATTGCCATACACAAACATATATATGCTCCCGCATGGCCGTAGTCAAATGACTGAAACAAGTAAAAGAGTAAAAGAATACATATAAATCACTATTCATCTAAATGTATACGCAGAAATACACCAAAATTGCGAAATGTTTCGTATCTAGAGAATTACTTTCATACGCCACAAAGTAATAAAGAAAGACAATTCAGTTTACAAATTCTAAGACTTTTCATATCGTTTACACCCCAAATATTTCGAAGTACAAAGATTTTTGACAATTTTTATTCAATTTGCGTTTCAAATAGTTACTAGAATTTGCTCCATTATTTATATGGAGGTAAAAGGATATTTAACACTGCACTATCACAATTTTGTTTGGTAATATTCACTGAATTTTAACATGCTATGATGAAATACATTATTAATCATTGCCACAGTAAACAATTTTGTAGCTTTGCTTATGTAATATTGTGTATGCGAGTGTATATCACAAAACATATTACTGATAGTTTATACATATGTGTGGAGATTGTTTGCAATATTGTTAATATTTATATAAATGCCAGGCATCCTCGCCATAATGCAAATATATAACTCGTATCATAATTAATGTATTCCCTGTCAAATCTAAAAAAAAATTGATGTCAAAATCCGAATCAAATAGAGGTACTGAACATAATTGAAAAACGTTATATAATTTAGAGGAGGTTAGAACGTCAAACGTGAGACTACACTTCCTGTAAAATATAATCACCGCCCACCGTTAACTACTCAGATGCGTACACTTGCGCTTGGGGTGCTGGACTCATGATTGCAAGATTGTACGTTCGATTCCCTCACCGGGTGGAGCATTGTGTTCTTGGACAATACACATATTTTCATATTGCTCTAGTCCACTCTATTGTATATGATTGTTCCTGCAACAGACTGGCGTTCAGCTTAAGGAGTATATTATGATCCCGGTCGCTTAAATTGCATGGAAATCCAGTAACTACCCTATGTCCTTTGTCCAATAGAGTGATAATGAAGTTTGGAATTTAATATACAATAATAATTATTCAGATATAATATGGATATTATATCCAGATATCAAACATCAACAGCAATAGTTCATTCAGAGGAATTAATCCTGCCATTCATTTCATGGATAAAAATGAAGAAACATATTGAAAGCAAGATAAGTACGATATAAAGAGAAATTTTTAAATAATAATAATGATGATGATGAATATGATGATGATGATGCTGATGATGATGACGACGGCGATAATGATGATGATAATGATGATGATGATGAAGATGATGGTGATGAAGATGATGAAGATGAGGAGGATAGTAATAACAATAATATTAATAATAATAAGAAGAATATGAAGAGTGGTATTAGTAATAGAAGGAATAGTAGTAATGGTTGTAGTAACGGTGGTGGTGGTGATGGTGGTGATGATGATGGTGGTGGTGGTAGTAGTAGTCGTAATAGCAATTTCAAATTTTGACACAAGCACAGCGACGGCGATTACTGAATACAAATACAGCAATGTCGATTACTGAACATAAAAATATATACAGGCGTGTCTGTGTGGTAAAAAGCTTGCTTCCAAACTGCATTGTTCCGTGTTCAGTCACACTATGATGCACCTTAGGTAAGTCTCGTCTGCTCTAGCCACGGGCCGATCAAAGAACTGCGGCTGGATTTGGTAGACGGAAAATGAAAGAAGCCCGTCGTATAAAGATATACATACGTAGAAAGATATGCATACATATAAAGATATACATAGGCATAAGAGTGGCTGTGTGGTAAGTGGATTGCTTACCAACCACGTCGTGCCGGGTTCAGTCCCACTGCGTGGCACCTTGGCATGCTCTAGTTTGTCTGACAAGTTGTAAATTCCTTAATGTATTGTAATCAAGTGAATAATAACATGCGATGCATAGTTGTTAGCTTATGAGCTTACAATTATCCATCGTCGTTCCCAACATTTTTGATTATCTCCCTTATACCGAAAAAATCATGATTACCTACCCCTGTTTCGAACTCTTCTACATCAAACCATAACGAATAGATGACACCACATCGGTAAATAAATTTGAGAAATTTGTAAATAAAATGCGAAGCCGTTTATTTCTCCCAAAACAATGTCACTGTACACAAAATTTGATATCATTTTCCTAAGATTACGATTTAAATATATTTTTAACCATATAATACAAACTTTCTATAGCTTTTTCATTCTATTTTCTTTTTTATACATCCAATCATGTACTTTCACATACCAAGTCCCTCACCCTATATATATATATATATATATATATATATATATATATATATATATATATATATATATATATATATATATATATATATATATATTCATATATATACATATATGCACACACACATATATAGGGGTTATATTTCGTATCTGTTATTTGTGACAACATTTCAACATCAATTGATGGCAGCTATTGAAAGAACACTACAATATACGATATTTATTGATTACTACACTTCTGCTAATACCGAGTTCATCTGCTGCAATACGTGTCCCTTATCTTTATATAAACTAGAAAACATAGGAATGTATATAGTTTCAGAATACCTTCTAAATATATTTGGCACATTTATATAAAGGACAACGTAACTAGTATTAAAAAAAACTCTTGGCACCGCTCTACGTATGAAAAATATTGTGATGACCACATGATTGCAAGACGAGTAAATGGTTAAGTAGGTACATATGTATCGAATACTAAATAATTCTTGCTGTAATACGTGAAGATGCTGCTTATCGATCTGTGCTTAATTCCGAAAGGAAGAATGTTTTCTGAAATTAAGTTCTAAGTACATAGTTTTGACATCTTAGGGGCATTTAGCTAAACATAAACGTAAACATATTCTCTCCCTCTCCCCATCTCTCGCTCTCTTTATATGCACATATATACATATACATATATATGTATATACACTTGTATATATATTTATATATATATATATATATATATATATATATTTGTGTATATATGCATGCATGTACATATATGTTTAAGTATATAAAAAATATATATGGATATGTATGTATAT
>NC_142929.1:141737162-141742162 GCF_046866305.1 Octopus bimaculoides
GGGTCCACTCATACGTTTAACATTGATTGATTGAAATGTAAAACTAAGATGTGTAGCATATATATGAGCGTATGTATACATAGATATACGAGTACTGTGGAAACAGGTGGCAATATTGGGTAATATATTTTATCTTTACATGCCAGTAACATCAAAACATACCATAAAAAATGTTTTAAAATAAATTAATAGCGTTTTACTATGATCTTCAGTAGATATCAATAAATCTTTGTAGTACAACCAAGTATGTTGATATAGTACTTTGATAATATCCAGAGAACAACAAAGGTTGTTATTTGATTCTTTTTTCTTTATATATGAAAATGTACATGCCTGTATATAAATATATATGCATGTATACACACAGACAAAATAACACACAGACAGAGACACACTCACACACACACACATGTGTATATATACATACATATGTTTGTATATACATATATATATTATGTACATATACACAAATTTAAACACGTATGTGCGTGCATATATTCGTATATATATATATATACATACATACATGTATATATATTATATTATATTATATATATATATATATATATATATATATATATATATATATATATATATATATATATATATATATATATATATATATATATATATATATATATATATATATATATATATATATATATATATATATATATATATATATATATATATATATATATATATATATATATATATATATATATATATATATATATACATGCGCGCATATACATGTTTTAATTTGTGTATATGCATACTGGGATATAAACGAACCTATGCATAGATGTATACGTTTATATGCATGTGTAAATAAATATATATATGTACATACATGCACGTATATGTACATACATACATACACACACACACACACACACACACACACATATATGCATACATATGTGCATATATATATGTGTGTGTGTGTGTGTGACTCTTTGTGTAGTTTTCTGTTTGACTTTTCTAGTTTTCCCTATTATTATGACAATCTTGGGTGTTGTATTAAGCGCAAGTTATCAATTATTTTTTGTACCAATGTAAATATCATTGTATGTCGCCATGTCATATATGTAATTTTAGTACAATTGTCTGCATTCAACGCAAACAATGCTTTACCTCATATGCCTGTTATAATACGATATCCATTGTCAACAATGTAATAATTTTATATGTAATATTTTTTTATTATTTATAAACTTACAAACTCATACAGTCGCATACTTAGGTACAGCCTGCACACACACATATATACCATTCTGCCTAAATAATGCACCTACAGATACAATATCCTTGCATATCTCACGTCTATTTTCATTCCTCCGCTTCACTCTCTATTTCATATCTTATCTAAAATAACAATTGTTTAACCATCTTCTCAAACCGGCTCGGATGAAGGGATATATAAAATCCCCCCGGAAACAGTTGTAAGACCTATTTATAAATGTTCTGAAATTTTTCCCAGCCCTAGATCGTTATCTCATTCTGTTAATTTATATCTATATCTATATCTATATCTATCTATCTATCTATCTATCTATCTATCTATCTATCTATCTATCTATCTATCTATCTATCTATAAATATATAAATTATACAAGAATAATGGCAGGGAATCGTCAATTAGTAATAGAATTAATAATTAACAATTTTGCCAAGTAGTTCAGTATGAAAAAAACCTTTATCGGTAAAATCACTTATCATCGTAAATATACAGGGATTAGCATTGAGTTGCTTCTCCAACATACTGAAACTTTAGAAATAGCAGTAAAAAAACTACTGATTCTAAACTAGATGGGATGCCTGAACTCGCTAGCCGATGAATTCGTAAGTGCCTTTTCTTCTCGTTGATTTTTGGCGTCGCATGGCCAGAAATTACCGTGAATTTTTTAGAGACACTTTCAGATTTATCAGAATATTGGGCTGATGAGACGGAATAGATTAATATCTTAACCGCGAAACGTTCGTATCCAATTAACTAAAGGCAGGTTTGTTTTTGCTTTTCACTCTGGTTTTTTGTTCTATGTGCGCCATAAATATCGCCATCCATTTAGAGAAAAATTTGTAGTTTAGAATCAGTAGTTTTTTGACTGCTATAAATATATATATATATATATATATATATATATATATATATATATATATATATATATATATATGCTGATATATGACCTACGTTGGACCCCTTATTCGCATAATCACGGAACCTGGAGCTTAATTATAGTCTGTCCATAGCACTTACTCAGCATTACCTGACACCTCTGGGTCTAATTGACACCATTACCTCTCATAACCTCTCTCTCTTTCTCTCTCTTCCTCTCTCCTTCTCTCTCTTCCTCTCTCTCTCTCTCTCTCTATGTATATATATATATATATATACGTATATGTATATATATATATATGTATTTATCTATTTATACATACTTACACATACACCCATATACATATATATTTTACTTTGTTATATATATACATACATATATATGTATGTGTGTATGTATATATATATATATATATATATATATATATATATATATATATATATATATATATATATATATATATATATATATATATATATATTTATATATATATGTATGTATGTATACCACATCTGCTAGTGAGACTATAGTTCAGGAAATCCAGGGCTTTGAGGACAAAAGGAGCCCAGCTCTTTAAGGCATCCTTCTAGGCGAAAGCTAACCCGTATTTTACAGTCGCTTGTCTACTGAGTCGGATATCTGGCAACTTGTTTTTATCTATCTTCCTTGGTATTGCTAGTGAGAGTTGTGATGATGTTCAATACGCAGTCGGTTTAAAACTGCTGCACAGGCTACTCTAAACAGCTGTATGAACATTTATGCCCATCACTTTAAGACAGAATGTGTGTGATGGGACAAAACTTATAAACCTGGTTAAAGCCATGTCTACGAATACTTTAGTACTCTCTTTCTGCACAGAGAGGAAGTGTCATCATGTAATATATGTATAAGTTCCGGTTGGACATTGGTTCATATGCATAACAACATACGTTTTGAGTGAGCGAGCACTTCGAACAAGCGTAGCACATGATCTCTATTTAAATTATGCATCCAGTATATATGAAAATCATAGACGGTTATGATCACTCGAAATTTGAATTGAATCCTATTTTAATTTCAAATTTTTGGTGATCAATAAACTACCAAACTATAACAGCAGAGTGGTGGGAGTATGAACGATTTGACCTGAATTTATTGCATTTGCCCAACCACTTTGCGACTGAATTAAAATCCTGTCATGCCTTGTTTGTGTGTCACATCTAAGCCATCTTTGCCTCAACGTCAGCACTTGACAGATTTAGTGGAAGAGTCTCCCGTATAAAAATACATTCGATACCTCCTTTTCACAGGTCTCAGAGTCCTTGTTAAGTGTAAAGATATTAGTTTCCATTATTCCACACGTATTGGTTTCTAATTTTGGCGAAAGAGCAGCACGTTCGGGGGAGAGATAAATCGATTACATGGAATCAAATGCTCAACTGGTACTTATTTTATCAACCCCGAAGGATGTAAGGCAAAGTCGACCTCAGCCTAGTTTGAACGTAAAGACGAACGAAATGCCACTAAGCATTTCATCCGTCTGTACGCTCAGAGCTAACGATTCTTATTTCTTTATGGCCCACAAGGTCCTAAACATAGAGGGAACAAACAAAGACAGACAGACAAAGGGATTAAGTCGATTACATCGACTCCAGTGCGTAACTGGTAGTTAATTTATCGACCCCGAAAGGAAGAAAAGCAAAGTCAAACTCGGCGGAATTTGAACTCAGAACATAACGGCAGACAAAATACCGCTAAGCATTCCGCCCCACGTGCTATCGATTCGGACAGCTTGTCGCCTTCATTACTCCCAAATTATTGCAAGAATTTATTTTCTCGGAACGTAAAAGGGGAAAAGAAATTATTCTTTCTTTTCCGGAATGGAAATAATTACTTGGAACTCAAGCACTCAATTACTCGTACAATCACCAGACTATGGTAAATAGATTATCCGTAAGGATGAAAAATATTTTGGAAAACTGTACTAATATAGGTTTTTCTTTCGGATTCAGAAATATATTCAAATCTTTATCATGTGTTTTTTAAAATTTTTTTCAGACATTTACTCACTGAAATTGAATATGTCATTTGTTCACGTATATCTTTGTAAGTTGTCTCTTGTTGAATTATAAATAACGTTCTTCTGGCTGTCGTTAAATTACCATTGCAAAGTTTATTATAAACGTATTAATATTTCACTGCTTGAAATCAATATATAGATATTTTGAGAAAGATATATTTGAACTTACTAGAGAGACAGAATGTAAATATACATAGAGTAACTTTTCAGATTAGTCTAGTGGAATGATTTACGTGCAGCTTCTGTAAAGCCATAATATTTTCCAGTTATATTGAGGTAATATTCTAATCAAATTCGTAATGTAAACGTTAAACTTGGGAAAACAGCGCTGCTCTTTATTTGTGAATAACAATGAGAATTTATTTGAAAAACATTACTACTTCAGTGCCAGGATGTTGTAAATATAAATATAAATTATCATATACACTAAGTTAGCTACATGGTCAATATCTCACATTGTCCATCTAAATGACATATGCTAAATTATTGACCCTCTCACATATTCTTGATGTCAGTTAAATATTTTCTCTCTCTTTTTTTTTTTTTCGTAAACTAGAAATACGTCAATTTCAAAATTCGAGTTTGTTCTGAGCAATATATATTCGAATTCATCAGGGTTAGGAGAACATGGTATGAGATGGCAGAATCCGATCCTTTATAATTCAGGGAGCGGATTCCCAACTTGTATAGCGAAAAATTAACGAATAAACCACCTCCCGTAATCCTCATCGACGACAATCATACAACGAAATGCAAAACGAGAACCACTTTTGCTGCTACTTTAATCGTGGAGACCTGTGAAAGAATTGATTTTTAGTGTC